>NC_052130.1:3730977-3758002 GCF_012273895.1 Zerene cesonia | reverse complement strand
AGCTGGTCGGCCACGCCCGCGATGCACACGAACAGCCGGTGGATGAGGTCCTCGCTCGATCTGAAACGCGATACGATGTGTAATATTCCACAGAACATATTATAAATATTCGTATAGATCATTATTTTAGAATTTAAAAACTTTTCAACGGATTTTAAACGCGATTTATTCATTATATTATTAACCCGACATTTCTAAATGTATAATACTCGCGTGAAACCAAACACAAGAAAATACTATCATTATTTTAGTAAAAAAACTCAACTGCTTTCATATAGTCAGAACTAAGCCAAATTTAAATGGGACAAAACGAGTGTCAGCTATCAATTAAAAAAGAACCATCAAAATCGGTCATCATCAGTCGTCATTTATAACAAACATAAAAAATACAGAACAAAGAACTGTTTTGAAATCGGTTAAAAAACTATAAAAATAGAAACAAGCCCTTGCTCTATTCACACACAAAGAAATATTAATCCTATATATATATATATATATATATATATATATATATATATATATATATATATCCTATCAAACAGTAGTGTGCGAATTTATTTAAAATCGAACGAGTAGTTTGGGAGTCCATCGCGGACAAACAAAGTGACACGTTATTTATATTAAGATTACGCTTTAAGACACTGATGAGGACTCACTTGAATTTCGCTCTGGCCTGATGCCTCGCGGCTAACTCTTGAGCTTGTAGCGCCAACGCAATCTGCTCGTCGTCCGCACACTCAGACGTGCCGCACGACGTACCGCTGGAAATATTTATTTCTATATATATAAAGGTTTTTTAGTTACACTATATAAAATCCAAGAATGGCTCAACGAATTTGAATGAAATTTTGCACTGAAATAGTTTGAAACCCGAGAAAGAACATGGGATAGATTTTGTCCCGCAAGTCTAACAGAAAGTGGTTTTTATACGGGTCTGTCTAGATTTTCCTTCGACTAGGAAATCTAGGTTATATACATGTAATATGGAACAAAATAATAATTCTGAACTTCAAGCCTAGTATAAAAAAAATTGAGGACTTCTTTGCATTATGCAAGAAAAAATAACTTACTAACTTATTATATTCATTTAATCATCGAACTTACAAGAATTCGTTGCTATTTTCAGGTAAATATATTTAAACAATTATAATAAAGCAGAATATTTATACAAAATGTATAAAAAGCCCTTTAGAGCCTAAATTTGTATCATATTGAACTTTATTCAATATGATACAATGTTAGATAAAAAATATTGTCACATTATTAGCTCCCAAACTATTAATAAAAGTAAAACTCACCTCTCGTCAACGAAATGGTCCAAATTCAACCTTAGCGGGCTATTCTGCGCTTGCGTTGTCCTATTGTCCAGTATCACCATACTGGGCGACCATTTTTTCTTCTTACTCTTCCCCCCACTCTTCCTTTTCTTTCTGACACTAGTCTGCGACGAGTTCGGCGTCTCTGTCCGCTCTTCTATCGACGTTATATTCATATCAGACAGTCTTTGTCTCCTCAACTCAGTGATAACTTCCTCTATCGTCCTAAATTCTTCCTGTGTATTATTCTCATTGGAACTCTCGCCGTTAAGCCTATCTATAACTATTTGTGATGAGCCAGCCTCGTTCTTCTGATTATCCTGCTCCTTATAATTAATATTTACAGTCACCTCTCCGGATATATCGAAAGAACTTTCTAGATTACTTTTCGCGTCCTTATCCACCTCACTGTTTAATACCCTGTTTTGTTCCATAAAATGATTGTCTTTGATTTTATTCTGGTCGGTATCGGGAGATCTATCTAAGCTAGTGTTTTCCGTGCTAACTCCGGAATCGGCAGGCGACTCGTGGTCGCTGTCATAACCTAGCATGAATTTAACGCGTTCATCGTTGTCCATTTTGGCGGAATGAAAGCTCGTATTGTCCTCGCTTCTACTGTCGTTGTCTATTATCTGTCTAAATTCTTCGTTAGTGAGCAATAGTGAACTTAGATTAACGTTAGCTAGAGAAATGTTACTATTTACAATTTCAGCGTCTATATTGTCTGGTATTATGAGTGGGAGATCATTGTTTCCTATTTCGCTTGCGTCGTCTTGGTTGAAGACAGCGGAGTTGTTCTGCGAGAGCGAGGCCAGTACTACCGGCTCTTGGCTGATCGCGTTCGGGATCAAATACCCGTGACTAGTGGAGGGCATGCAGCTCAATTGCTCATTCCTGGGCCCCGGGAAGAAATCCTCGGAACTTTCGGTCAGGGTGGGCACATCGTTGGTAGAGTAGGAATGCATCTGGTCCAGAATGTCGACTTCGCTAACTATCGAGGATAGACGATCGGCTATTTCTGTGACTTGTTCGTTTAGCGACGTGACTAGTTCCTGGTCCGGTATCTGTCTGGGCGTCTCGTTCGACGTGGACGCTGCGACGGCGTTGATGACGAGCGGATCGAACATCATGAGGCCGTTGGTTGAGAGATTCCTCAGTGAGGACAGGTCAGTTTCGGCTCTGCTGATTTTCCTACTTCTGTCTATGCTCTCGTTCGTTTGGAACGTGTCTGTGCTTGCTGTGTCTGTGTGTTTGTCTCTGTCGTCGTGCTCGGAGGCGTCGTCTATGTCCTCGTTGAGACGCCTGAGTCCATCTATGATCGGTGTCATTACTTCTATATTGTCTGGCAAGTAGTCAGCGTCTGTTATTGTCGGTTCGCTGGAACTGAAATTTCGTTTGACTTTTAGAATTGGTGGTAACAATAATGACGTTTTTTAATGTTCTATAAATTTATGATGGAAAAATAATTTTGCCTTTGAACAATATGGATTATTATTAACCCAATTTAACATTTCTGTAATGCCTTTCAGCCAAAACAATCTTTTTTCACAATAATATGAACCAAGCTCAAACCTTTATCAAATTGTTTAAAATTTGTTCAAGCTCTAGTGATTTGTCTAATAAAAGCACATTGAACTTACTTCTGTGTGTATAATTCTTTACAATGAGCGTGATCCGCGTAGAATTTCGATACAAATTCACCAATATCCGGATAACACGAATCGGCTGATGAGTCTTCCACTGAAATGATAAGAATTAATTAAATAGTAAATACAAATTATTTCTAAAAAGAGTTGGCGAATTAATCGAACATGTACCTATGAGTGTACAACACTAAAGCATACCATCAGGCGACCGACCAGCTCCTATGCAAATTATAGCATAAAAAAAAACAGTAGAGTAAATATTGTTCCGCGTGGCTGGAATACGCTGGAACACACTGGAGCACGCTGAAACACACTGGAATACGCATAATGGAATAACACATTGACACTGGAATACGCTGGAACGCTCTGGAACAAGTTGGAACAAGTTGGAACATGTTGGAACACACATGAACACGCTGGATCACTCACCGGGCGGCAGGTCGAGCGCGGCGAGCGCGGCGAGGTCCCCGCTGGTGCAGAGCAGCCGCTCGAGCGCGGCCAGCTCGCGCCGCTCCAGCGTCCACAGCAGCGAGCGGATCTTGTGCAGCAGCGTGCGGAACGGCCGGAACATGTCCGACATTTCCTCTGCGGGGGCAACAGACGCGACAATGTTACAAGTGGCTAATAAGTGACCGAGTATGGGTGGTACATATGCTACAAATCTTCAGTTAAAGAAAGTATTTTATTAGACCTATGAAAAGATAGGTAAATAAACACGCATAAAAAAGACATATGGGTAAAAAGAATAAGTTAAGATACAAGTAGAATGGATGGAACACATCCGACACATGTTTTTGAAAATGTAAATATGTACAAAATATACAAATGATTGCGGATATTGGTTTTGTTTAAACTGTCTAAAATATTCATAAAAATAAATCGATTCTGATAATAATTTCCACTCAACTTCGAATCATAATAGAAATACTTCTATTGATATACATCAATAAACTGATGGTCAAGACATGTTTTCTTAACACAAGAGTATTTGATTTTAATCGAGTTTCATACAATTTTTATACAATTCAAGACTTATTAGCGGATTTGAAACGCTATTTATTAATTTCATTCTTTTTATTTGTCATAAACGAATTTAATCTCTTTATTTTCTATACTCAAAGACAACGTTAGTCATAAGGGTGTATTAAAATCATTTACCAGGCGGTTTATCGATAGACAGCGGTCCACTGGAATATATCAGCAAACCGCTAACTATGGCTAGGCGGGGCACTGCGAACATCAACGCGGGATCGTATGAGTCCACCTGAAACATAAATGAAAATAAGTCAAATCTACACTAATATCTATATGTTTTACTAGCCGTCCGCCCCAGCTTCGACCGTGGTATATAATATATAGCCTATGGCCATCCTCAATAAACGGGCTATCTAACACTAAAAGAATTTTTCAAATCGGACCAGTAGTTCCTGAGATTAGTGCATTGAAACAAACAAACAAACTCTTCAGCTTTATAATATAAGTAGAGATGTATGTTTTCTATTTAAATGTATCTTGCTTTAAATACTTGTTATTTGTTTCTCGTCCCTCCTATACTTTCATTATGCTTTTTACCTTTTGCCTCAGTTGGCTGGAAGAGATCATTTCTAAGTGATAAGGCCACCCAACAAATTGTACTCGTTTTTTCTTTTAGCCCATGTTATTTGTAATTTTTCCTTTTTTTAAAATTTTTTTTAAAGAGTTAATAAATAAAAATTCATAAATAATGTCTCCAAATAAAGAGGAAGCTTTTGTATTTTTCTATTTTTGTAATTTGTCTATGTTCAATCCTTTCTTATCCCTCACCCTTTAAAAGTGGGCAGCGCATTCGCAGAGACACTACCCCTGTGAATGTTCGTGGGCGGTGGTGATCATTTACCATCAGACACACTTGCTCGCTCTGATATAAACAAACAAACAAACAAACAGACCTGCTCCTGCGTCAGCAGATTGTGCTTGAGCGCCCGCCTCAAGCTCTCGGAGAACAGCACGCATATCAGCTGCTGCGCTTCGAACTCGTGCGGCGTCTTCACGTTCACCATCGCGCTCACGTAGCACAGCTCGAACTCGGCGAACAGTCTGGAAGTACAGAAACTCCAACTCAAACACATACTCAAACACAAACTCAGACTGAAACTCGTAGTTTTATAGACGTCTTATACATATAAACCTTCTACCGTGAAACCGCGGAGAGCTGCTATCACTATATAGTGATGACTGATATTACACTCTAAAGTAAAAATTTCGTTGACCTGATGCCGATAGCTATTTACTTATCCTCACAAATACAAACCTATCGAATATCCGCAAGCTCTCGTGCAGCATATCGTCATGGTCCTGCAGGGCGAGCCCTCGCGGCCTGAGGCACTGTTCGCGTAGCAACGAGCGCACCGTCTCGAGGCTGCGCGTGAGCGCCTTGGCGAGAGGGCGCATCGCGGCCGACTCCTCTTCGCGGTTCAGTATTGATGATCCGGCGGCTAGGCACTGGAAGGTGTATCGGATGGTTTTTAGCAGCGGGAATCAAGACTGTTTTCTTAGTGTAATTGTAAATACTTTTTCATTAGCATGATTTTCAAGTTGCATTAGTATAAACATAAAATCGAGACATTCGACTATTATGTATGTGTTATTATAATCAGAACAGATGAGATGTGAGAAATTTTGGAAAAATAGAAAAAATTTGATCACGAGGCGGGATTCGAACCCGCGATTTTTGCCAAACCGTGCCAAGCGTTTTTCTATTCTTTCAAAATTTCTCATTTACAAAATATTTCAATGCTATAAAACTTAACTTAGTGTACACTTTTTCGACTAAAACATTCTCCAAAGTGTGGCATGCCTTAATGATTTTTCCTCACAAAATAAAACTCATTCCCGACCCATTAAAACCTAACGCATATTTAAGCCTTACACTTAAACTTTTTAGAATACTCCCAACTTTTTCTAACGTGTATGAATTAAGCACTGTCTCATTCTAAGTTCAAAATGATTCCAATCTCACCTCTGCGCCAAACCAGAGTTGCCCCGCAAGATTATCCTGCAGGACGTCCTCTGGGAATTTGACACGGAAGCCGCGCGCCACGCGCTCGTCTCCCAGCACTTGGTCCATAATCTGGCTTGTGATGTTCAATACACGATCCTGAAACGTAATGAGTGTTGATTATTATATGACTACGGAGGTACCTTTTCTTTCGTTTCTTGAAGAGTTTTTATGCAACATTAACAATAAACAAAGTTTATATATAATTCCTCTAAAGTCCTAAATAAAAAATGTTCCATGAATTTATACCCTGTTCTTTTTACGAATTTCGTTAAATAACTCAAATCCATCTAATATATATATAATAGTGTGGTAAAAGAGATCAGTTATTTTTTAAAGAGAGTTGGGATAAAACAGGAATCTTGATATCCGGGCGTAGCGGGGACGAGCGTTTATTATAACATGCAGTAACAGCGATATGGCAGATGACGTTAAACTAATAACTCCAAACAAAAACAATCAGATCTATAAAAGCATAGACGCGAAGATTCTTTTAAATATTAGTACACGTACTAAGGGACAGGTGGCATAACTTGGACCTGTTCTAAGTGTCATTTTAGTTGAATTGATTAACCTAGAATCAAAAACATCTAAGATAAACGGGCAGATGTTTCTCCGCTACGCAACAAAACTCGTCGACGATCCACATACCTTAGAATCTACTTGTAGGTAGGTGAAAAGACATGTGCATGCCAAAGCACAATCCATTCCTATTGTTGTTTTTAAATATTTCATTGTTTAGTCTTTAAGTATCTAAAATCCCATATTGGCCCCCTTCTTTATGGATATGAATATGCATGTATGTTACACGGCCTCCGGGTACAGGGTGATGAGTTATGGTACTGGCATATAGTGGATTTATCGACAAAACTCCACAGCACAGTAGTACGGGGAAGAATAATAAGTCGTAACATATACCACCCCCCTCGTACCCTGTTCCTATCCACGAACATACATAACTCCTAGCAATCGTAACGATTCTATCATCGTATTGATCAACAAACTCTGAAACACATCAGTCGCGAACCCCACTGGAGTCGTCAGTCGTCAGTCGTCAGTCGTCACCAACCTCGGATAATTTCACGCAAGTAAGTCACGTCGGCGTGTGTCACGTTACCCCGTCACGTGACACCCATTGTGCTGTGCGAGTGACACCGCTCCGGCTCGCCGACCGCGACGCGTCGGGTTACAGACGTTTTACAACGTTGCATATTAGTGCCGCAGCAATGTGGTGACGCCAGCGGCCAGAGTGAAATTGTAGACGGGATCTATTGACGACTCCATCGTTATAATTAACGGTGCTCATGTGTGGTTTGCCTTGTATATAAAATCGAATGTTACAGATTTGTTTTGAGTGATTTTTTTATTGTAAGTATAATGGTTTGAATAAATAGATGCTCGATACAAAAACAAACGTTATTCACAAGGTTAGTCCTATTGCGTGTAATTTTATTTAACGCGTATAGTACGACTAAAAAAAAAGCAACACGCCGTAGTAATATTAATCATATATGTTATAGTTTATTAGTATTGTTAATACACGGTTGTGTATTGTTTGACAGCTTTTTATTCTTAAACAGCTGTCACTCCTATCAAAACAACACAATTTTTAAATAACGTGAAAGAATTCCAATCGAATACTACCCACTACGCAGTATTTTAAATATCTCGCTACCTATATCCACTACTACATACACAACCATAGAACAACACAAACACACTTATCACCGTAGCGACGCAATCGGTCGCGTGCACACCGCCGGCTCGAAGCGCTCGCGTCGCACGCGACAAGGTCCAGTGCACACTATCGAGTGTCCGTCTGTCACTGCGCAGTGTGAGTACATTACGACTTTATACAACGGATAAATGTTAGCTAGGTATATCATCTTACATAGCGATTATTGCATTAAACAGGTAATTTTTTTAGCTATAATTTATGCTTAAGCAAACATTGGCTACGAAAGGTTGGTGAAAAATTTTCAACATAAGTACATATTATATTTCTTATATTATAAAAAAGTTTTTATCATAGTGAATGACTGTTATAGAACACCTTCCTTCACAGAAAATGCCTTTCGTAAGCTACGTATTTTACATTATTATATAAAACCAACTAGTCTAGGCACTAATCCCAGATACGCTTATAACACCCATCAATTAAGTCGCTATGTAAGATATATCAAATATTACTTAAGAATTGATCGACGTAACACCAAATAAACAATGCAGCGTGAAAAATTGCATAGCAACACACGAACCACATCGTTATCTTCATTTGATTCAGCGATAAAACCATTAATTTAGATGCAGTGTAAACAACGCTTAACAGTAGACACTTATGAGTCAGTTTCGACGGTATCGCATTTATCACAGTAATTACGTCGATGAGTGTGCTCCTTGTAATGAATTAACTGGTATATAATTAAAAGCAATAAACGATCGAACCTGAACGCATTGATTACCCTGTTGTTCCGTGTCCATTTACTGCGGCGGTTTAAAAAACTGTTTTAAAGCAACAGTCGCAACATAGCCTTGTATCAACTATGTAGATATGTATCTTTGTGCTTTTTGATGTTTGTGAGGTTGAATTGAATTCAATAAACTCATCAATTTTGGGTGGTTTTCGCGATGATGACATATCACATATATTTATATAGTATTGTGGCATAATTCGTATGACATAGTTCAAGTATTAATTTAAACCGTAAAGCTAAAAAGTGTGTGCTTTCTAGAAATTTGAAAATACAAACAAATATCATCAAAAAATGCGTCTATACAAGAGAATATATTTACAGACTATGTAATAACATATATCAGAGCCGGTTTATGAAAGTCTGCGTACAAACCAATTAATGCGTTTCATATTATTTAACTTGACCTCTATTTTCTTGACCTTTATTTTTGTATGGGTTTTTTTAAAGAAACCTTTGATAATGCTGACTTTTTCGCGAAACACGCAAGTACCTACTCGCAAATAAATTTTAGTGTAAAAATAACGCAATCCTTTTATGATGAGAACTAGTTATAACTATAGATTTTGATCGAGCAGAATAAAACTGTATTTGTACAATTAGGGATTTCTTTTTTTCCACATATTATTCTTTCAATAGACTTCAAATTAAGTAATATTGAATGACTAAAAACGTCAATAAAATCTGTAAAGATATTGACATAATTGCTTTATCGTACACAACATTTCTAAGATGTCTCAGAGTATGTCTTTCTACGTTCTTCAAGATTGTCTTTTAACACCCTCCCATGGTCTACAAGAATGCGACCAATTACCATTGATTGGCAGAGACAGTTTGCTACACAAAATACTCCACTACTTTTGTCATTGATTTGCCAATATGAAATCTTCCTTTATTCAATTTAGTACATATTTGGTTATTACAATCCTCGCGCTTCCTTACGCATAAGATCCTGTTTTGTTTTTTACAAATGTAGCATCATAATGATCTATTAGGATACTCAATTCGTTATAAACGTTAAGCTCCGTAATAAATCTAAATTATATGTTGAGGAAATATGTGATTTTTATCGCTAAAATATAAATACAATTTCTTTATTGCCTCAGGGATTTTCCTTATACAAAATCGGACCTTAAAATACAACAGAGATATTTGAATTGACATCGTAATTAAATTGAAATAACGTATTTATATGCATGATATAGAACACATGACGACTCTTGTCTGTCAGTCCGCCTGTTAGTGAGCAGGAATTGCGACAACCCTCATTATAAGCATTGCTTTTATTTTGATTACGAATATTGATACAAAAATCGGAATAATTTTATTGATATCATAATTAATATGGACTATATACCATTTAATACCTATTTGTATGATATTACATAGAAATAATAAATCATTGCCCTAATATTTAAAGCACTATATAAATAACAAGTTTATTACATATACAATGGTATGTAATCTAGGTAAAGTCTACATTTGTAAGTATATGTCTATATTATTACAAATCATAATCCATTTTTATTTAAAGGCTGATACCTCCCGTATGGTCCCATTAAAACTTGTTCATTTCTGACAATTTGAAGGCGGTACATACTTTTTGTATAATAATTATTATTCAAATAAATATTACTTCATACTTGAAACATTTTTAACGTTCGGCACAATAAATACTCATATCCACGAGGAAATCCTGTTAAATATAAACGTATTAAACACAACACAATAATCCGCATCGAGGGCAAGGTACTCATTTATGCAAAAATTGAGAAAAAACCGGTTTTAAGCAATGGCTTTCTTAAGTGCGATTGCAAATATTAAAAAAGTGCATGTGGCTTGCATGGCGTGTGACTTTTGGTAAATAAACAACTAATATTTGTATATATACTAATAGCTTGAGTACGTAGGTAGATCCTTCCTTTTCCTTCCGTCCTAACGTCACGGATTATTACAACCAAACTCAAACTCAAACATTTATTTAGTCAATTAGACTTCTTAAGGAAGCACTTTTGAATCGTCATAGCATAATTTTAGCATATTTTTTTTTGAAAATGAAACATAGCCTATGTCACTCGGGACTAGTGTAGCTTGCCAACGGTGAAATTTTTTTTAAATCGGTCCCTTGGTTTCGGAGCCTATTCATTTCCAACGAACAAAAAATCAAATCTTTCCTCTTTATAATATTAGTAAAGACAGTATAGACTATAGACAATAAATGTACAAAAACTGCTGAGCTACGAGATCGTACGCAACGTTTACCATTGTTACATTATCACGACCTCCAATGTGTAACACACACACAAGCACACATTCAAGGTGCGACGCGAGTTAATCCGATAATATAGGCCGTATTGCACACGTATTCATACAAAAACTAGGTATTTGCTCACGAAATTTGTGTTGGCGCAGAATTTTCTGGATTTGGCGCTAATTCTGTCTGAATCTATGCAAATATTAATAGCACATATAGAATACAAATATTGTTACAATTTGTTTGTAAGTAATAATAGTTGAGGTTTCCGTTGGTACATAACGGAATTTACATATTTTTTAAAATTTAAAAACTCTTCGTATTTTTATTTTAAAATTTGTATGCAGGTATAATTAATGCATGGTATACCTGATATATAATATGATGAAAGTGCTAACCGCCAAATTATACCAAAACTAGCTCCTCCCCGCGGTTTTACCCGCGTAAGTCCATATCCCGTAGGAATATCGGGATAAAAAGTTGCCTATAAGTTATTCCAGTTGTCCAGTTGTCTACGTACCAAATTTCATTGCAATCGGTTAAGCAGTTTTTGCGCGAAATAGTATCAAACATACACGTACATACATCCATCCTCACAAACTTTCCCATTTATAATATTAGCCTTTAAATTGTCAGAGCTAGATCAAATGAAAAAGAGACCAACTTTCAAATGTAAAATAATCATAAAAATCGGTTTATTCAGTCAAAATTTATGTTAATACAGTCGAATTTATACCCTCCTCTTTCTTTAAGGCGGTTGAAAACATAATATATTCGCGTAGATTGATTGTCGATGAATTAAAACTGTTACAATTGTAATTAAACAAGCATTAGGCTTCCGCGGTTTTAAATTCGGCACGCGTTAAATTCGGAGTAGTTTCCTCTTGAATCACTGAATCTATAAAAAAAAAAACATCATAATCCATTGCGTAGTTTTAAAGATTTATACATACATAGGGACAGACAGAGAAAGCTATTTAGTGAAGCAAAATATCCTTTCCTTTTGAGAAATCATAGCAGGAACTAAAATACATACAGTTGCATTAAAATAACAAAACATCGCTGGTTAGAAGAGGGTGACCTAGACGAATGTAAGTCTAAAAATCGGGGACGTTATCCAAAAACGTCAGGTCAAGAGCGCTTCGAAGCAACGAGAGTAACTATGAGGGTGTTGATAAAAGCCGAGAACAACCTACAAAGACCACTGTATATATAATAGAATACTTTTGTACCTATTGAGATGGTTGAGATGGTTCTAACTCTAGGCAACACACTCCTGTATGTACCTGATCTTAAGAATTCGGGTATATTTTTAATAACTTTTAGTAAATTTAAACGATAATTTAGAATAATAAACTTAAGCACTTGAAGTAAGTAGGCAAAAATGACACTTCATCATCCTTAGTTAAAATTTTTCGACATTTCAAAGATAAGTCGGTGGTACAGTATAAACCATGTTTTATTATTAGAATGTATATTTTTCTTACTCATGTAAATGTATATTCATCACACTACCGCTAAAAGAACAATGGCCAACAACAACCTCAAATTATAAAAAAAAATACAATTAGAATGACAAATTTTATTTCGAAATTCGTCATTCTAAATTTAAAGTTAAAAATTTGATTTCACGCCCGTATAACAGTAATATGAATCACGTGCTCAAGATAATGCGCTTGCTACGTTTTCAGCGAAAAATAATAATATACATTATTTATATATAATATGGACGCAAAAAAGCAGTGGTGGCTCAGTGGTGAGAACCTCGGACTTCAAAATCGATAAGTCGGGGTTCGAGACCGGGCGAGCGTGCAGGAAATAAATTGATTTTTCAATTTATCTGCGCATGTGGATAACATCACCACTGCTTAAACGGTGAAGGAAAACATCGTGAGGGAACCGGCATGTCCAAGAATTAAAAGTTCGACGACATGTGACATTTGCCAACCCGCACTTGGCCAGCGTGGTGGATTATGGCCTGAACCCTCATAGGAGGCCTATGTCCCAGCAGTGGGAACATATATGGGCTGATGATGATGAATACGGACGCAGTTAGTATAATGTGCCTAATCATATTAATAGAGAGAGAATTTCGTCTGCTTGACTTGACGCATTGACATTCTGATTATGTACTTAAAATGGTTAGATATTGCTATGAAAAACCATAGACTTGTAATATGTAAGATGACAACAATATAAAACTTACAAATGAAAGAAGACTACACACACACTTATATAATAGGAAATTTTCGAAATTTGTATCGATACATAAATCTAAAGTTTACAAGTTATTCCTAGTCTAATTTCAATATAAACGTACTCAATTACATTTGTTTTTTATTTATTTTGAGCATAGTAAATTAATTAATCGATTATAAGTCTAAACATTCCGATATGGCTCCGATTCGTACTACATAAGTTTCCGTCCTAAGGACGGAACGGAAACTCATCCTTAGATAATATTATACATATACTAGCTGCACCCGGCAAACGCTGTTCTGCCTTACTCTTATCATTTAAGGGGATGAAAAATAGATGTTGGCCGATTCTCATAGATACCGGATAAGCACAAAAAATTTCATCAAAATTGGTCAAGCCGTTTCGGAGGAGTATGGCAACGAAAACTGTGACACGAGAATTTTATATATACATATATGAAAATGCGTTTGTTCGTTTATCTTTCTTTCATGTCGCAACAGGGCGATTTATGGTTTGATTTATGTCCATAAAGATCGTTAGGACAATGACGTACGAGTATAGTATACACACTTATACTTATAGTTTTTACCGCAGTGAAATAACTTATTCCCGTAGAAATTTTCTTTCACCACACGGGCGAAACAACGGGCAACAGCTGACACCTACATACACATACATACTCCTATATATACATATATAACCTTACCTGTGCGTGTCGCAACTGATTGACGAGCGTGGAACACCTATCAGGGTCTTTGCGTCCATCGAATGAGTCCAACTCCGCTGCTATCATATTCAAGGCATCGTCCGCAAAGAAGAACTGAGCCAGCAGTGAACGGTCGTCCCTCTGGAAGAAGAAACACTACTGTTAAAGCTTATAGCTGTAGTATTGAGAATAATGCAGCTTCGAGAGGAAAGACAACTAGGGAAATGGTTCCATTTCATCAATATTTCGCCAGCATATGCTGGTTACAGAGTTGGTAATAGCTATATTGACTTCTGTTACAGAATTCGAAACGGACTTGAGGAAAAATGTATCGTTCCGATCCAACCGTACTATCCATGCTCATTCTAGTCTAGTTAGTCAGCTCTAGTATCAGACAAAATATTTATTTATTTAAACCAGTACCAACTACATAGTTGAACTTCTGAGTTACAATGCTTTTAGCGGCTGGCAACGCAGGCAACTATAGGTTATTGTAAATAATATGAGTGCTGTATTGCTTACACTACGTGACGCACCAACAGGTTTGCCTCTGCGTAAGAAGTAATACAAAAAAAACGCAGTCCGCATCGCTATTATCCTTAATAAATTCATTGTGCAAGATAAGTAGGTAATTTACGATCATTTTTCACAATGTTTCGAAATAGTCATAAAACTACAATTAATACTCAAAAGAGAAAATACCCATTTGGGTATTGAAACATAGGCTAAGATTGTATTTTTTAAATGACACTCGAAAAGTATCCACCCCAAACGTAACACAATGCTCAAAACACTTAAAAGTCAAACTCAAACTCGTAAAAACTATTATTCATATAAACATTTATAAATGTTTATTAGTAGTACTTTTTTAAATTACCATCGATTCGGAAGATCGCTTCTACCGAAAGGAGCCTGCCTACTCATATAATGGACTTTAGTTTATTTCGAGCAGTATATCAATCACCTATTACATACGTTCATCGAGCAAACACATAACTACTCTATTTCTGACATTTATAATTAATTAATTTCATTACGAATGAGTACCTAATACGGATTCTTAGTCGAGTGAAATAAGCCGTGTGCACGTGTAGGGTTCTACGCAGCGGCCTGGAAGTTGAATGACTCTTTATTTGACATTTAAGTCCTCGTTTGTCTGCCCTGTAAATTTTTAATGACGACTTAGGTTTAGGAAAAATCATCTATGGGAATATGTAGGTAGTATGGAGTAGTTCCTCACAAAACAGCGCGACGGAACACGGTGGGATTTTAGTCGGTGGGATTTCGACATAACCCATGGCTCTTTACCTGGGGATCGTGGGTATATTTGCAAATTTTCCGACTTAAAAAAGAAAGAAAAACGGTACAATGGAGAGGAAGACTTGGTTTTTATTTCTTTGGTTGTACATAGCAAAATTTTACTTCGCCGATTTTGAATTCTACGTCGGAAGATAGGTATATAATTCCAGAAGGACAAAACCTTAGTGGACGCTACTAACCTATAAATAATGGAAAAACACAAGAACCCATAATTCTTTTGAGTAAATCTTAACTGAATAATTAAACATAATTTTATATTGTATATATTACCGTTTCGTTGTTTGATGTTTCGCCAATTATATTATCAAAACAACACTTTTTCTTTGTTCGATGTTGTATTCAATTTTAATTAAA
This sequence comes from Zerene cesonia, assembly GCF_012273895.1. NCBI lineage: Eukaryota > Metazoa > Arthropoda > Insecta > Lepidoptera > Pieridae > Zerene > Zerene cesonia. The sequence continues at coordinate 3,742,699 of NC_052130.1, read as the reverse complement.
ACGTCAAAATCTATTCAAACACAGCTGACAAACTTTAAATACGAAATAAATCTAGGTCGTATACCTACACGGTAAGTACAAGCATAAAACCTTAAATCGGCTATCAAATAAAGCTATGCAGAACCAATTTCAAAAGAGAAAATTCCATTGCAAGTGGTTTATTCGCACCTACATCATGATCGTGACTTAGCATAAAGAGTGAAAGTAAGTTACTATTCAAGGAAGAACGTTAGCCAGTTTGTTTACTCCTTCACACAGATACACCTCCTGACACACAAACACACACAAGCACGCGGCTGCATCATCAAGCCGCAAATACGCACACAAACACGGAACATAAAAATCGCATTACTTTCCGTATGCTCTTGCACAGGAGATAAACAAAAAGCGCCTCCTTCACGTCCATATCCCTCGACGATGTCCACAAAACTGGCCAAACCGGCTTGTTTATCAGCTGAGGGCAATGTTTTCTCAAATTTCAGGATTAAAAAAAAAACCACTGAATAGGGCTATACGTAGGCAACGTGCAGCGTAGTTTTAAAGGCCAGCGGGTTCAAGGAACACCTGCTGCAGCTCTTTGACGCAATAACAACATCTGTAGATGGTTGCACATGCCGCGTTTATTCATTATTATTATTTATGTACAATTCATAAACGTATCCTTGAAGTTTAATTACAGCTTTGCTGGAACACGCCTCAGTTTTAAATGCAATTGTATAATTATGTAGAAATTTGAAATAAATGCACTAATCCTGTAAGTAAAAATACCTACCTACCTACCTACATATATGAAATCCGCTTGTTTTTCTTTGGCATTAACATCACTAGTACGAACACATTACGAATTATTATTGCTGAGCAAAATAACAAATGCGTCGACGCAGACCTACACGTTATACATGAATACATTTTATGACTGTTTCGTGTTTATGCATACGATTTAATGATTTTAATACATTGTATAAACTTTATAAGCATTAACAAATGTGTTGATATGGGCATAAGTTTCTTATTCATTTTGAAATCAAAAATAAACACAAACATATTTCAATCATCGAAACACAGTCAAAATGTAATGACTCTGATTGTATGTTAAGCAATTATAGAAAATACAATTTCCTAAGTTTTATATGTTAAACATTATTCTTATCAATGTCTACTCGGTCACGTATACTCGATAGTACCTATGCCCATATTATTTTATTCTATTTCTTCATAGATTCTTTAAACCATTTTGAACTCGTGCGTATTCAAAATGACTAGACACTTGTAGTCACTAACACTCTCATATCAAGAATACTTTAAAAATTTTATCTGCTTTGACGTTCACGTTCTAAAAATAGATAAGTATATATATATATAAATTGAATTGTATTTTTAAATGTTCACATGCACGGTACCTACTGGAAAGAAGTCGACATTACCACTCCAAAAATGGTAATAATCTAGTTGGCTTCATCCAAATACGAGTTAAAGAAAAGTATGCACATAAACAAACAACTGCCTCGATAATTAATGTGAGCCGATTTAATTACAACGTAGTTTATAATGCACGAGTAGATTTGATTAGGACTTGTGGATTAGTTTAAATTAGAACTTTTCTTATTTTCGCTTATAGTATGTTAGGTACATACGTGCTCGATAAAATGTAATTCTAAAGGCATTTTTTATGTCTTACCGAGTAACTGAGCTAGTGGTTCGCCCAATGGTAAGTGATCACCACCGCCCATGAACATTCGCAGAGGTAGTGCCTATGCGAATGCGCTTCCCGCTTTTAAAGGGGTTAGGGATAATAGAATTGACGTCTGGAAAGTAAGAATGAACTGGAAAGTGTGAGGAAAAGGAAACAAATGCTCGTTTCGAACATGATTCAAGCGCTTTCATAATACTTGTCCGATATACGAAACCAAATAGTTTATATACGTGTAATCGCGAAGTCAAATATGGCAGTCTTGGTTTATAGTTTTTGCGAAGGGCGTGCGTGTGCAACTAAATGTTTGATTTGAATTCATAGTTATGTATCCCCTGCAGTAATCGTAGTAGGCTATGCTCAACAAACTCAAGGAACCGTCCTTACGTGTAGGCTTAAGGTGGGAAATGTATGCAGAAAGGCTTTGTTAGATGGATCTTGCTCGATGAGCATGTACGTACGTGCGTACCCACCATTATAGACATTCGATTCGTAGTTACTCGTAGGTTGCGAATAGTTGGAATAACTGAATTATCCGCTTAGATGTACCTAGTAGGTAATATTAAACATATTGTACTAGGATGTATGTAATGTACCTACTGAATATATTAAAATAAGACAAATTAATTATTTGACCGCAGCACGGAATGTTATCATAGCCATGCCTACAAATTAGGTTTAAGTCCGTGTAGCTAGAATCTAGATTTGGAAAAACACGCACATCAGAGAACATTCATACATAGAACGTCATAAAACATCCACACCTTGGAAATACGTTAAATATAAGGGCGTAAATGTAATTAACATTTTTAACAAAAACATTATGCGTTACTTATAGCTCATGTTGAGGGTTATTAAAAACAATTACACTCATATCATAAAAAATAATGTTATAAATGCCATATAATTGTGATTCTAAATGTGGTATTAAATTCAGACCGATTGGGAGAGAATGTCTAACGAGTTGACACTAAATGTGTCTGATGGTACTTAAATCAGGTTTCAGATTTAGATTTTACAGTTCAAATAAATATTCCCGTAATGAAGATCTAATCTATGAAATAAGTAATATATGATGCATTTTTCCGACTGGCTGACGCGTTGCTCAATCAAAATTCCATAGAAACATACAAGATTGTTATGTACATATTACGTACTATGTAGAACTAAAATGTAAAATTGAATTTATTTTAAAACAGCAACTACAGAGTTTCTTGCCGGCTCTTCTTTGTGGAAACTGTCTTCCGAACCGGTGGTAAGTGTTAAAACTGTATAAAATGGCGATTCGGAAGTGCTTCTATAAGAAGTCTTATTGATTAAATAAATGTTTGAGTTTAAAACAAATAATAAACCTACATATTACATGTATCATTATCATTCAATATGGACATTATCATCCCTAATAGATAATTTGGCATATGGACGTTTACCGAACATACTAGAAAGTGGACAACTTCTTGTGCGCACATATTCTCAGTACCTACCTGCCTATATAACCCATATGTAATTAACCTCATATATTCATCCTTCGCGCCTTGTACGTAACTGACCCAACGAGATAGAAAATGGTGTACCTACTGCATCTTACATCACACCTACTTACATTGTAAGTTAGTGCCTTATAATTTATATACGCAAAAGGCTTAGTGTTGCACAAAGATAGATCCGTCTTCGTTCCTAATAATACTTTGGTGGTGAGAAAAGGTGATTCATACTTTATATGTTGTTTAAAGTATTGTTGTTTTGAATGGAAGTTAATCTTTAAGATACCAATTTAAGATTATCCACTACTAGCGGTCAGCTCAGGCTACGCCCGTGGTACATATATAGCCTAAAGCCATCCTCAATAAATGGGCTATCTAAAAATTAAAGAAGTTTTCAAAACGGACCAGTAGTTTCTGAGATTAGCGCGTTCAAATAAACAAACTCTTCAGCTTTATAATATTAATATAGGTTTACGTACATTTCTAAATAAAGGAAGTTAAACGCCCCTTTAAATATCACCATATCATGAAATCACAGAAATGTTTAACATGTTCGCAAAAAGCATAAATTTCGAAACCCACTAACAAAATAAACACCAATGGAATCATTATTCATCAAAATATTGTAGCCTTACAATTTCCTCGCTGGCCTCAATGACAAACAAAAAACATCGATTTGACATCGGCGACAACATTTTTAGTGTTTCCACATACCACGTGAGGTTTCTAACCTCGAACCTAAAAATCTGGACGATGACACGACCATCGCACTGTATCTGACATCTCATATTTTTTTACGGCAACGGCATGTAACATTTCGAGTGTAATATGAACATAATATCTGACAAATATAATAAGCGCGAAATTTTGTAAGTATACAGATGGATGAATGTTTGTTACACTTTCACGTAAAAAATACTGAATGGATTTTAATTAAACCTTACAATAATATAGATTAGATTAGATTAGATTATACATCAGAATAAGACATAGGCTATGTTTTTCAATATCAACCCCTGAAGGGTTTTTAAATGGATGAAAGTTTGAATGAAAAGATATACCATTCAACTGATTTCAATTAAATTTTTATTTAGGGCATTTTAGAAATTTTATATTTATATTTAGTAATTTTTATATTAGGGTATTTTTTTCACTCACCCCAACCCCTATAGGGCCCATATAGGGGATGGAAGATTGATGCAAGGTTTTTGATGACGAAACAAAGTTCTCGGGCATAGCTAGTTTTTTCTATATAGGTAACGAACCATTTTAGGATTCCCTATTAATACCTCCTAGTCCATCGTCTGAACATCCACGTCAAAAATGCTGAACTGTATCAAGTATGAAGTTTTTGTATGCTCTTAGAAATAAACTATTGGAAGTGTACGTGGATAGGAAAACTAGCATTACAATAACCCCCAAATAATCATTAAGCATAACACAATTAACATTTGAACAAAGCGGCCATAATTTCAATAATAAACATGTCTCTAATAACTTATCGTTAACACAATAAAATAATTACAGTTATTACGCATATATACACACCAATCAACTCCGCATACATTTACATCTTCAAATAAACGACAGCCCACGCGCCCCACGCGACGACTTTGTAGGTACCTCCTTACCGCAAAGTTCAAAAACTCCTTTTCGATTTGAAATTTTCGTCCCAGGTCGTTCACACTTGCGTAGGGTGAAGGAATTCCACGCGAAACCTACAAGGCAACGGCCACCTGAATGTGCATGCTTTTAAGGTGCGACAGAATTCCGCGGTGGGGAAATAATAAAAAGAAAAAAAATATGGCGGTAAACGCCCGATTAGGTTTGCATGATACAATGCGGATATTTGATAACGAAAAGTTTTTATGGCAAGAAGAAATACCCGATTAATAAAATGCAAGACTCGAGTTGGAGGATTTTTAACAAGACCCGTTATTAAATATCTATAATATCTTTAGTTAATACCTATCGTTTCAAATAAGTATATAGACTTTAATCAATAATTGCATGCATATTTAAAGCAAAACTGTATGTTTTTATAACATTTTCCCCTATTAGCTTCCTCGGCAAAACCGTTTATTCCGCAAATCTTGTTAAAATTGCTGAAACTCAACTGAAACTAAACTTCGATTTCGACAAACAATACTTAACAAAAAAAAAATTATAAACACACAATGTAGAACGTGGACATGTGTTAGGGTTGTCACTTGTCACATGTACATACTCAGTTAACAAATATGTATACCTATCATCCTAGTCATAATACAGAACTTTCGTTATTATTGTGATGACGAAATTTCTCTTCAAAAAATAATTCACGTAAACAAACAGTTCGTACTTTCCTAAGGTGGTAACGCTACTTGCATTTTATATAGAACCTAGACAAATAAAGTACCTACCACTCAAACTGTACTTCTTTATAAGCAACGATATGATACGAGTGTTAATAGTTCTAATGAGCCAATATGAATCATATTTTAGTATTGTATCTATATTGCTGCTGCTGGCAACATAGTTCTATTATTAATTCATCAACTATTTCAGTAAAAGCATACTAAGCATCATAGTCGTTTACGAATTAGACCATCACATGATGTCAAAAAACTTGATTATGTTGGTCAGGTGTGTTCTACACCTGACCAACATAATCAAGTTTTTTCACACCAAAATACAAAATACAATACGATATAACCAGCAGACGAACTTCAAAAACTATGCAGAGGCAACCCTATTTCGGGGGTAAGTAATATTTCAAACACAGCGACGTCACTAGACAACCTTCACGCGACCTCCTAGAAGGGCGCGCTGAATGGTCCCGGTGGCGCCTCTAAGTTCAGGGTCGCCACACAGTCGAAACTGGGGCTGCGCCCAATGTTGTGAAAAGATACGAGGGTATAATTATAGGATTCGCTCTAGTTTACAGCGAGTAGCATAATTAAATACTTACTACTTTATAAGTTAGTACCTACCTGCATGCTCATTTTTATATTAATTTTCTTTGCTTCATGGCTGAACTAGCAGTTTAAAACCATCTACAATTGCGTAACTAAAAAAACCTGACTGCGTCAGAAAATTATTCACTTGTTTTTGTTAATAAGTAGGTACCTAATGATAATTTTTACTCAAATCATTTTGATCGATAAAAATTTATCATCTGATTTTCTATTCTTGCATACCATAGACTTTAGAAATAAAAATAAAATTTATAATAACAGTTTTACAGAGACGACGGTATGTATATGGATGCAGCCGAAAAGCGTCTTCTCTGGCGGAATCCGAATCATAAGAAACTAATGACCGACACGACACAACAAAGTATCGACTGCATGAAAATACTATTTACGTACAAAATATTTGTGGCATTGGGAATAAATTAGTTCAAGCTTACACCTGAAACATTGTAACACGCCTAAAGATCGCAATAATATGCAAATAACACATGATACTATAGAGTACTGGCTGTAACCCGCGGCGTCACTCGCGTGGTACCAGGAAAAAAAGTAGCCTATGTCCAGACTATATCTGTACAAAATTACATACAGCTACGCAATAAGCAATATCGCGTGAAAGAGTAACAAGCATCCATACATACATAAAAACTTTCGCATTAATAATTAGTAGGATTTTTTAAATATTTACTGTAGGAAAAACGAAAAAAGGGAAGGTCAAGATCGAATTTCCTATCGAAGGTGGTAATGAACTTAATCGAGAGGAAAGAATTGGGTATACTTATCTTATTTATCGTATACTAGCGGTCCGCCCCTGCTTCGCCTGTGGTACATATAATATAGCCTATAACCTTTCTCAATAAATGGTTTATCTAACACTGAATTTTTCAAATCGGACCCGTAGTTCCTGAGATTAGTGCGTTCAAACAAACAGACTCTTCAGCTTTATAATATTATAGTATAGAAGTATAGATGATGCATTTATTAATTACCAAAACACAAACTACACGAATATATTATTGCTGACATTTGCATTTTATATTTGTTTATTATTTACTTAATAAATAATTCGTACTAGGATTTTTGCAAAACAATACTTTTATCACAGTTGTTGCCACTTTAAAATTCGAAACGACCTACTCAATCGTTTACTCTAAATGCACAGATAGGATAAGAAAAAGTGTCTTATTACATAATATTACATATAGATATATATTCCTACTATGTTTATATCGTAAATGCGAAAAGAAACTCTACCTGTCCGTCTGTTTGTCTCTTCTTTACCCCTTAACTATTGATCCGATTTGGACGAAATTTAGTACAGAGATAGTTTGCGATCCGAGAAAGGACATAGGACAGTTTTCATATTGGAAATCCCACGGGACCGGGAACTGGCAATGACAGCGCGGGCGAAGCCGCTGGTGGAAAAATAGTATAATATTTATGCATTACTAGCTGACCCAGCAAACGCTAGTCTGCCTTACTCTTTTCATTTAAGGGTATGAAAAATAGATGTTGGCCGATTCTCATACATACCGGATAAGCACAAAAAATTTCATCAAAATCGGTCAAGCCGTTTCGGAGGAGTATGGCAACGAAAACTGTGACACGAGAATTTTATATATTAGATATACCGAACAAATATTGTCCATCTTGCACAAAACGCCAACAACAATGTGTTACTTAATATTAGCACGTGTCGGTCAACTGATAAGCTGCGATAGCTATATTTATTTATCAAATCCAATACACAGTGTAATTTTCCACTTCACCGTTATTATTCATAAATATATTTCCGTATTAAAATAGCCGAGTGTTTGCGTGTATATTTTTACATGTTGAACGCGAGTCTTATTTATATATACTTACTACTATACATAAAAGTGTACTAACTTATGCATGATATTTAAATTATTAAATTACTCGCTATATTTATTATTATAAAAAAAAAGTACTTCCACTTTTGATTTTTGAGGACAGCTTGTTAAGGATTATGTGGAATATTGACGAAATAGTGCAATCAATTATCAATACATAAAAAAGTAATATATTTAATAAAAATTTAGAATTAGACTAGGCCCTATATCATAGGGCCTATAATGTGCATAAGCAAATTATTTTTAAACAAAAAACTAAACTGCTTTCAAATTGTAAGACTAGTCAACATTTAAATAGGACCACATCGGAGGCTCTTGCTTTCGAATAAAAAAATAATCATAAAAATCGGTTCATCTAGCAAAAGTTATGAGATAAATATATACACAAAAGTCCTTTTGACGAAGGTTAATGGTACTTTGACATAGGAGTCGGTTTATTTCATTATAGACACATAATGTTTCAGTAAGAAAGGGTATTTTGGGTTCTAATTGGTATCTAAGGCTAATGAAACGGATACAAAATGAAAACAATCTGACCGTTACCAAGTAACACTGCGATAGTGAGCGAATATTCTGTCGGTATCTTTCGTATTCAATATTTCTATCAAAGTCGTCCGTGGCTTGACAATTCCCGTCTTTGCATGTTTCGTGGTACAGGTATTTAGTTGTGACAATAGTTCGTTTACAGACATTATGTCGATTAGTTGGTCTTAGTCTAGTACACTTAAGTAACAATGCCTATTAACTAGGCTGTTTAAAGGATTACTTGTACATGTTATTCAGTTAATATTGTTTAAAAACACTGCTTTAATAATACCATATTATTCTTACGTGACCGAAGCGTTGCGTCACTAACGGTTATTTCTTATAAAATGATTATTGTAAAATCCGAAGTGTTTTCCTCAAGAAAACTGCATAGGTTTTGTTTCCTATTAAATTGTGTACGTTTGTGACGTGCTGGAAAATAATCGTTACTAGATACAATAGATATTGTAATATAAGTAGACCATTAAGAGGTTTTTTTTCACTTTCCTCGATTCGCCTTTTAATACAGAATACAGGCCGAAAATAACAACATTCCAATTTAAAAGTAATACATATTCTATATAGAAAAAGAAATGTTTCTATTTGCCCTTTTGAATAGTTTATCTGCATTCTACACGAATGGCTCTTGGACTAAGTTTTAAGTACGTAGTATAAGTATAAGGTATGCAGGTGACATGCCTTGGATCTATGTTTCAATTGGTTGTTTTGCATGTCTTCACCTTTCATCCCCGTAAGCCTTCTCGATATTAATGTTTAAATAAATAAATAAATAAATAAATAAATAAATAAATCTTTATTTAGTAGGTTTTTACATTATTGTAACAGTGGATTGTGGCTCAGGCCCTCTTGCTAGGTAATACCTGTGTTAAGAGGACCTGTTTCTTCCCTAGGAGTGATACATATAATAATAATAATAACGATGTTTCGCGATGCAAATGTTGAATTTTATAGATCGTTATTAAAAATATTATTCGCTTACACACAGAGGACAGTTCTATTATTCTCATTCTTAATATAATCACGTGCCTTAAGCGATTCTTAATTGTTATTTAATTTTATGCCGCCATTAAAGTAATGATTGCATTTTGTGACATTTATAATAAGTAATGCATTTATTGGTATTCAGTGCTTTTTGCATATTGTGCAGTTAATTGGAGTGGAATGATATTTACCTTTCAAACCTAATGAAAAAATAATGGGTGTCCGTGTCCCCTACTGGGGTATGGGGCAGATGATATACATCTGTTTTACTGATTGATTTTCTTTTTGGACAAGTAGGTAGGTGATCAGTCTTCTGAGTTCTGTGTCCTGCCAGACCGAGAGATTATTTTTTTTGTGCGTCCTCGCCGGGAATCGAACCTAGGACCCCTTCAGTGCTACGCTCACGCGTTAACCACTGTACCAAGGAGGCGGTGAAAATAAAGGTATGCAAATAATAAATTACACTAATATTGTAACTACCAAAGTTTGTTTGATTGAATGTTCGTCCGACAATCACACTGACACTACTGAACAGATTTTGAAGAAATTTGGTATAGAGACTGAGTATGAGCTGACTTGTGTGATAGGATACTTTTTATACCGATTAAATGCTCCCTTGGGATAAAACAGGACAATTTTGATATCCGGGCGGAGCCGGGACAAGCGTCTAGTATTTAAATTAATTCATCATCCTAACCTAAGGGGCCATCCATAAATTACGTCACGTCTTAATATTTTATACGCGATAAAAGGTTCACACGTCACAGTACAATTGAATTGTAAGCATGGGCGTTTATCATCATCGCATTTAATACGTCATATTACCTTCAATACCGACAAGAGATCAGGTAAAGAAACGTTGTGACCTCCTCCAGACTTAGCGTCTATATCAAAAAAAGAATTTTCAAATAAAACTATACAAAAACAATCAACTTTATTTGAAGCCCAGAGACACAATTTAATAGGTTTCTATTTACACAAACAACGAATGAAATTTACATAACAAATCTCTAATAGATCCATTAGTATAAATTTATTAGTTTCGCTTCACATTTCCTAGCAGCTACAACTTCAACAGGCGCAAAACAAAACAAATAGCGCGCCAATGAAAAACCAGTTCTGACAGCAAAAAAAAATATACAAAACGAAATCGAAAGGCTTGTTGTCACCAATGACGCGTTAATACTGCGGAGAAAGCTTCATACAATGGCCAATTGAGCTGCTGTAGGATTTTAAATTACATTTATTGTTATTGAATGACCTAAATTTATAGGACTAAGTAAGTCCAGCTGAAATTTCTTCTATTCATTGCGATTTATTGGTACATACTTATGAAGTACCTACATCGAGTACATTTGCAAATTCTGAATTTCTGAATTATGTCCCCATTATTATTATGTTAACATTATCTACCGAATTTTATATGAGACTATGGCATAGAAAAACACACCGATTCTCTTGTGGCGGGATTAAAACGTATTTTTTCAGGTAATGCTTATATATTTGCAGGTTTAGATACAAAAAAAGGTTTTTATAATAAAGCCTTGGTATCATTGTTTACGTAATAAGTGAATGTCTGTTCCCAAGGCTTGGCTGTTTTGTTTCACTTTTTACGAGAATATTTAAAATGATGTCGTTATCGTAGCCTCAGAATCGATAATAAGTTATAAATATAATATAATTTTTAAATATACTCATTTTACAATGTGCATACAGCTCGCAAAGACTATTTATACACTATCATATTATTTTTTCTCCCTTCCACTACCGAACCTCATGACAAATCACCGGGTTTCTTCCCTTCATGATCAAGTTCTGTCAAACGCGGACCAAACACTTCAAAAACCCTTTTTTTTCTATCTGTTCAAGGGCAGAGTAAATAAATAGGCTTTTCAAATAATAATAGCTAACTAGGCCATCACTTAAGAACGTATCTTCCCTTAATATTAGGCAAGATCGCTGTTAAATGCGCAGCTGAGTAGAATGGAATAAAAAAGTAAACAAATAAATAATCAGAAATAGTATATCTACTTGAGATTTTTCCTAGTATCGATATAAAACACAAATCACTGTAATACTTTAAATGACAGAGAAATGATTGAAGTGTGTTTAAGAACAAAACTTGAGCAAATTTATTTTATTTATTTCTTATGTTTTCCATCTGTTAAGATAGTAAAAGATTTAAAACGATAA
>NC_052130.1:3704505-3729977 GCF_012273895.1 Zerene cesonia | reverse complement strand
TTTTATTTATTTCTTATGTTTTCCATCTGTTAAGATAGTAAAAGATTTAAAACGATAATGTTGATTAATAAATATTAAGAAAATCTATAGTAACGCAGTACCAATAAGACTCTGTCATCTCACCTTGCACTATTTTAGGAGCAGAAAAGTACGCAACGGGAATTGCCTGAACTGGTGAATCATTTGAAGAGAAAGACTGTATGTATCTCAAAAGATCAGTATCGGATTATCATCTTGGATTTATATCAAAATACGCATCGTGGATTGCCTAGCCAGTGGTATATCAATCTTAATATATATAAAATACGTGTCACGTTGTTTGTCGGCGATGGACTCCTAAACTACTCAACCGAATTTAATCAAATTTGCACACCATGTGCAGTTTGATCCAACTTAAAAGATAGGATAGCTTATTTTTTCATTTACGATAAATGACTATCCGAGCGGAGTCGGGGCGTGCAGCTAATATAAAATACTAAACACCCGTTCATAATGTACATAAATCAATTATGGACTAAGAGAATTATAGAAACAAGTAACTTCTAGTATAGAATAAGCCGAAATTAAAAACAAACTATCAATGAAAACGTTCGACGTTTTTTATTAGGCGGGGAAATTTAGCGTAGATAGATGTCGGAACGGCGGAAACGCTACGCAATCTAGTTCGTGAAGAAAACACCCACGTGTTACGATCCAAATTATAATACCGATATTTACTCATGCATCTCTCTTCAACAATCTAGCCAAGAAGCACAATTAACAATAACGAATTTTCTTTTCTTTTTATTTACATTTACAATTTATTATTACGGTATTTACAGCACTGCGCAAGTGAATACGCGCACTGAAACTCAAGCAAATCGTAAAGAAACTTATGATTTTTTTTTTCTAATTATTATATCTTTTAGAGTAACAGATTGAGTTAATTCAAACTAAATAAATCTATACTTAAACTTATAAAAAAGCTGAAGAGTCTGTTTGTTTGAACACGCTCATCTCAGGATCTACGGTATCTTTTTCTAATATTCTTACACCACATCCAAATACATGTCCGTGATTCCTGAGTGCTATGGGCTTTATGTGTTCCTCGAGCGAAGAAGGAACGGCCAGCTAGTATATGCACAATTCAACCCGAAACTTCCAGCTGATAAGCTCATTGTTTCCGTATGATTCACTTACATATTAGCGTAAGCGATCACCACGTTACGTACCAACAAAAGCTATCGATATGAAAAGAAACTCAAGAAAAGAATGTTATCTTTTGGCGATTCGTTATTTAACCTCATTAGAAAGGTATGCACATATTTCAAGGCATATTTTTAAATGTACCTTGTTTATAATATTTTCTTGGTGCTGAAAGAAAGTAATTTGGGTAAACCAAGATGACGGTCATTCGAGACACTGATTAAATAAAGCAACGCAATTCGCTTAAAATATAAATATTACATAATAAGAAATATATAAGAGTATATTATGGTATTGAGTTGTCTTAGCACAAAACGCATCAAAATATGAATATACGTATTTTGTGCTAATAACACTTGCATATCAATCAACAGACATTGACAAGCAACATACATAAATCAGTTCGAAGAAATACATATTTTCTTGACTATAAGTATAAAAACAGCTGGCAATACAACCCATGGAAGCACTAGCAACTGTTTTAGAAATGCCCTAGGTCAGCCTTTCCAATGTTAATCATTTAACAGTCGATAACTGTTAAACTTGCTTACAATAATTCTATTAAATAAACTTAACACCCATCACACTAACGACTCAGCCAATTGAGTGCAAATTAAACTCGACATAGACATTATTATTTCATAGCATTTTGTTTTCCGTTGAGTGTATTTAACCATTATTTCTTAATGAGACAAAACTCATCATTGCAAAAAAGGTAAGGATTCCTTATATGGAATAATACACAATACAAATGGAATTCGTGGTTGAACACGACACGAAAAATTACTTCGTAATAGCAGTGCTGACTTGATGGCATGGTGGAATGATCGCGTCATAATTTTTATATAATATGCCTAGGTCCAGCTTGCTGATCAATAGTAAACTAGGATGTAAACCAGTCCATAAGTTTCGCGATAAATATTAACTAACAAACATGCGTTGTCATTTAATATAATGTTAGAAGGTTAGTTAAATTCAATTCCATTCATAATAAATATTATGTATAAGGTAGTGCAAATAAAGCAGATACACTATTTTCTTTACAATAAAAACAGACTAGCGCCCCGGCTCTCCCCATGGTACAAATATAGCATACTAGCTGCGCCACGCGGTTTCACCCGCGTAAGTCCTTATCCCGTAGGAATATGGAGATAAAAGTTGCCTATATGTTATTCCAGTTGTCCAGCTGTCTACGTACCAAATTTCATTGCAATCGGTTCATTAGTTTTTGCGTGAAAGAGAAACAAACGCACACACATCTTTACAAACTTTCGCATTTATAATATTAGTAGGATGCCACTCGGTAAATATAGAGCTTTGTAATAGTACAATATTTTTATAAATCAGTCCAGTAGTTCTGTGTGAATACATTACAAACATAGATACAAAAAGCCAAATTTTTCCACATTGTTATATTAGTTATATAGATATAGATAATATGAAACTGATGTCGAATTGCTACTTCGTCGTTCATGATGTACCATGAAAACGAATTCACAACGGTTCCTCGCGGAACGGACTTTTAGAACATTCTCTATTCATCGAAACCGCTCCATTGTCTCTCAAATGCACAAACACTCAGCGAAACCCCTTCGAACTGCATCAAGTAATCGTCACTTTATTACCATCAATTGAAATCACGTTCGGCTCCCGACCTCGACATTGCGAAGCGGGGCATGCCGCGTGTATCTAATCGTCTTGTTCAAATGTATCAGACGTTTCTCGAAATGCAGTAAGTATCTAGAATGATGTCTCCATTATATTGCAGGTCATTGTTTGTGAAATTTTTGTTGGTTTTTATTTTTATTTGAAGGGCTATTTATAACATTTATGCTGACACAACCTACAATGTTGTACCATAAAATAAGCAACCGGCGATATAAATTTCATCGTCTATGCCTATAAATAACTTCGTGAGTTAAAATAATAAGTTAACGACGAGGGAGCACATTGTAAGAAAACATATTGAGAAATAATATCTATATCTATACGAAATATAAACATTATCGTAAACTATCTCAGAGAGGTCGTTATCGTTGTAGACTCTATCCTCTATCTAAGTATTGACTTTAATCTTACTTTGATCGATAAAATGTGACGCCTCAGTGCTCCTTGGCATTGACTAACCACCACCGTAATCTGCTAAAGTCCAGAATACATAAAAGATCAAGAAATCTTCTAGACGTAATTTTGGTCCAATTAAAAGTTTACATTATTGTGGCATTTAAGCGTGCGTTTCTCAGACGGTTTACCATCCGTCAGCCATTTCGAATTTCGCCTCATGATCGATTTTTTTCTATTCTTTATATTCATTAACTCACATGAGATGCGTCCTCTGCGAAATGCCACCCTCAATGTCACTTATGAATGAACTATTTGTTAAATAAGATCTAATCCATGAGCATTCCAGTTCCATTATCCTGCGCCTACAATTAGATAGATAAAGGAACATCTTCATAGGCGCACTATATATAGGTAGGTTCACTTAAATAATTAAAAATGTAACTAAAGCAGGTACTGTAATGCGCTCGAAGAGGGCATTGAATAAAGACGTAAGAATACCAAATTGCATTGGTTACTTGGATCTATTATAATTTGTCTTTTACATAAAATTATTATTACAAGACAATTTGCAGTAGGGACTTACGCATAGATTTAACGGATGTAAATGTAACGACTACTTGCAAGGAAAACGGGTTTTGACATTATAAATAGAGATATTTTATTAATAATTATAATTTTATGATAATGAGTACGAAATTGATAAAGTCACGTTCTAAAAATCTATTTAGATATGTTGAAACAAAAGTTTGAACCAAACATAGGTATATATATTTGATTTTTTTTAATCTGTTAGAATTATTGGAAAGAGGAGCAAACGTATCTATGTATACACATGGTTTACATATATATCTATTTTATGTATATACTATAAGTACATACATTTCAAACTGTTATCTTAGTAAACAATCACATTAATATGTACACAAAACACAAAAAGCGGTTGATATAAAAAAATACATTTAAAATGTTATCAAGTAAAGATAAAAGCATGAAAACGGCCTGATAAAATATAATGCCAAGAACAATACAGTCGTAAAAGTCCTTAATTGTCACTTGCCATTTGCTCAACCGCATGTAAGTAGGATTTATAAGGTGCTTCGACATAAATTGAAATTGCCTCACACAAGGACGACCATCCTTCAAGACTGCAAGGTGTTCAACTTCGTCTTATATGCTGAAAATAATGAGTAAAACCAGTGTGGACACCTATATTTGTATAAGGCAGGGGCAGACTTTAAAGATGAATCTTTAGTGTCGTCCATTTAACCATTTTGAAAGGCTAATTTTATGATGCTGGACCATATTTTCGTTAAATTTACGCTGTTTTAAAATAATTCATTCGTACTTCAATATGCAAGTAACGATCAAACGACAATTTCAAACACGCGTCCTTAAGACATGTAACTGTCTAGGTAGATTGAATTATCAGGATATTTGTGATAAGACAAATACAGAAACAAAGACACCTTATATGCAAGCGAATATTAAACAATTGTGATACGGCTTAAGCCTGTAGAAACTAGTTAAATAGATGTTTTCGTTGAAGGCTATTGACACGCCGAGTGTGAAGCGAAACTCTCAATTGTTGAAACATCAACCTTCTGTCCTACAACTACAAAGCACGAAGGTCTCGAACTATCGCTGGAAATACAGATAACCTGTGTTGCTGAGGGCGTGATTGCAATAACTAATTCATAAACAATAACAATATCAGTAATTAAATACTGATTAATGACAAATGTTAATTCAATTAGCGAGTAGGTTTTTCTGCTCTAACCATTCGTATTATTATAATGAAAATATATGTATTTATTTATGCTTAATTATTGAGTAATAATACCTACGTTTTCTTTGATATCACAGTATGAATAACACTTCTGCGTTGAAGAATTGAAGACAATTTTCTTATATTAACCGTAACTGTTTCGGATAATTTTATAGCGTAACTAATAATCAAGGACATGATTTTAACAATTTTAAATCACATCTTTTGTATTGTGCATTACCAACTACAACAATAAATATTAAGAAGTTGAGAACTCCAGAACAAAAAATCCGAGTCCCGTGTCCCCCTTATGGGGTACGGGACAGAAGCATCATTGATAGATAATACATCTGTTGCACTGATCAATTTCTGTGATACTCGGCCTGTTGTGTCCGACCAGACCAAGCCATTTTTTTTTTGTTAGTCATAGAAATAGAACCCATAATAATCTTAACCTCCGCATCAAACAGCCGATCATAAGCGCGTATACAAATAAGGAAAAATGTAAGATTTGCATGCTAGTGCGAATAACAGTAATGTAAATTTATTCGTTGATTTTGTTTAGTGTGTCGCAAACCAGCTTCGAATTTGCATCAGAGCCAAACGGTGTGCTAATGAATATTTATATTTTACTCTCATTCACGGAGGACGATCGTGGAGAACATATATTTAATTTATGCTCGTTCAATGCTCATTATATTGTTGTCGATTATTTTTTACGACACTACTAATTTTCGAGTATGAAAAATCAAGTGGTTACAACCACTACAACTTTTTTCCTTTGCGTTTTTTCTTAATTATGTATTCTATTAATTCGAATATTTCTAGATCAATTCAAGAAACCAACATTCATTAATAAAATTATCTAAATATTTATCTTTCAGGTTATTATTACACAGAGTTAGGGTTGTTGATGGAAGGTGATTTTAAAAATAACCACAAAAAAAAGTTATCCACTCCCAATTATAACATGAATCATTTCCTCAATGTTCCCCAGAACAACATGATTTCATTATTTAAAATAACATAAGTCACGAATTAGACGATCACACACACACACAGCAATGCTTAAAAAACAAAACCGTATAATATACTTGCCTTAATCCAACAAACCTCTACATCATTCTTGTATGAGACCAGGGTCATACAAACAACAGGTTAATTCGCACGGATTTAGCAAACTGGCCGAGTTTCACCGCATATTGGGAAAGCGGCGAAAAAAGTGAAAGTATCGTAAAGTGTAGGACGTTAATCGGCGTCAACGAGCGACGGTTTGAAGGCAATCAGTACGAACTTACTTGTTTCGGAAATCCGATGACATAATCTATAAATAACTATAGATTATGTCTCTAACACCATCATAACCTCTTTTTACGCTAAATCTTAAAAATACAAAAGCTGAGTCTTGTCACTATGTAGTATTGAAAAAGTCTCAGTCTCAGTCTTTCAGCGGACTGCACTGATTTTAAAAATTCGTTCACCATGGATCTCCTAGGACTTCGTGCTATGTAAGCTATACATGTAAAATCATTAACACTTCTAAAGTTACTAAAATATTTACAATATATGATAGTTTCCTTGTCTTCTGTCCATCAACAATCAGTCCTTGCCCCACTAATTGGAGTCAACAAAACATGTTGCAACAAACAATTGTTTCATTTTAACCTATTATTTAATACCTATTGAATTTAATCATAACTAAATGTATGTGCAACAATCCTCAGGTACTTATATTGGAAAGACGAAGAGTGAATAAGAAATAACTGATTTAAATTGATAATGAAAGCTTTAGACTATACCATAACATCATGCTAAAAGTGATAGAAGCCAACCATAAATAAAATGTTGCAAATATAAGAGAACATTTCCCTCAAGAGCAAATGAATGCATGGTTAGCCCATGTAAATAAAATATTATCATACTTTATCTTTTGTTGTGGTTACATTTTTATAAAATGAGATGGTAGATATAGACATGGTTTTCAATTTGATATTGTTAACTAACTTTGCGCTGCATCTTCACCTGCATACTCAAAGATACATAGTTCCAGGCTTTAACTTGCATAATTCCCATACTATATTTCTGGGAAAATTTCATCCATCATTCTTCAGGAAACGGTCACTGTACAAAATTTCATCTCAATCTCTGTAGTGAAGTTTAGAAACTTCATTCAAATCCCTTAGGTGTGAAGAAAAGATAGACAGTTACTTTTTAATAATATAAAATAGGGATGTATATTAGTAACCTAAAATTAATTTTATCAATGCACTGATAAATAAATCACTAACATGGAAATTATTAAGGTTATTTTTGACCATGATAAGTGTTCAAATAAGTAATTTTACTGATAATATTATCAGCATGTGACAAATAAATTGAAATATCAAATATTATAATGAAGCGACTGATTAAATGTAAACATCTAAAAAGATTTCTATGATTTCTTAAGCCATTCTTATTTTGGCCTTGAAACTTGGTCAAAGGCTATTAATTAACTAACGACAATAGCTTTATGATTCTAATTAGCCTAGTTAATAACGCATAAACATTATATACTACTTTAAAATAGTTACAAATGATAGAGTAAAATTTATTAAATTTCGAATTTGTGACATCAAATTTTAAAATAAATAGCAGTATTAATATATACTAGGCCATATTCTATGACCACACATCATGCAAGGAAAGTAAGTCATGCAATTAAAATGAGTTACAACAAATACTGAGTTAATTATATTATATCGCTCTGGAAGTCCGCCCTGACTTCACCCATGGTACATAAATCTATGGTACTCAGGGGTGACTCATCATAGGTACTTATTCAAATGTGAGATAATTTTTCTAATTTTGTCTATTATTTCCCGATGGTAACAATATATTACAAGTAAATTTAAAAGCATTTCATAATATCTTGGTAAACCATTCATATGAATAATAACAATTTCATTGTTCCACAACATTACACCTAGCATTATTTTTATAGCATGTATAAAAATTTAAATCTAAACTATCCAAAAGAGGTTATATGTGATCATTCCACAATGTTTTCGCAAATGGACCTCAAACCCCTATTTTGTGTGACAAAATAGAATGGGTAATTTAGTCAAGTCCATCCCAGCTCCTAATGCAGCATTTGAAGGGGTTTTAGAAGCTTTGAGGGACCATGGAGAATGTAAGTGCAAATGCAAATTTCAAAAATTTTCATTTTCTTGTGTTTGATTTTTACGCAAGTAGGATACATTTAGAAATTAAAGACTTTTAAACTGATTTTAAACACAATTTATTCATTACATAATTAACCCGAGGTTTCGAACACTTTAAAGTGTCGGGTTAATAATATAATGAATATATCGCGTTTAAAATCAGTTTAAAAGTCTTTAATTTCTAAATCTTTATTTTATTCCAATAGTCTCTAGAGACTACTATACTTAATAGAATATAATTCATGTTAAATAAAAATATACTGGAAGTAATATTCAATAAACACAGCTACAAATTAAAATTAGATCAAGTACTTAAAAATGTGTAATATAAATGTTTGTACATTTAAGATGTGGATATATAACAGAAACAAACTTTTACCTCTATGATGACTCAACTAGGCCATTATGAGCCTTTGTTGATTGTGATTCAATATTCAAATAAAATTTATTACTAATGGTATTTTCCAGTATTTATAAGACTTACAGCAATATATGGTAAGTTTGTAAAAAGTTTAACTTTCACATGACCAATATTTACACACACTGCACCTTAATCAACATGGTAAACAAATTAATTTTGCAATAATTAATATCCAAACAACATAAGCTGCATATCAAAATGTCAAATGTCAGAACTGAAATAATATTGATGTTATTTAACAACCATAATGTTGCATGATGTTGTCCTTTCCAACAAAGGAGATTAAAAACAATTCATATATTGTATCCATAACTTTCAATAATCGTATTCAAACACTACTAACACGAAGTTATGTCGTGACGTAATTTGAAACAATACTTATCGTAAAGTAAAACAACTATTGTAGCGAATACAGGAGGAAATAGGTGTAGCCTCGATGTGCAATCAGTAGGTAGAGCTGGTGGAAGGAAATTTAGAAACATTCAACGCGTCAGTAATAACAAAGAACAACACGTAACACAATAGTAATAACCTTGCATTGCACACCCTAACAACAATTTTATCACAACTCATATTTGAATAGTGAGGGTGAAACGCAAAAAATATGGACAAAATAGAAATTGCAACAGAGTTGTTTTGACGTACCTTTGGTTTGTAGAACCATTTTCTGAGAGACTCCATCGGACCAGTTTTATATAGCAGCCTCATAAGAACAGATCACAAAACGATCACACACACATTATAAATTTGTACAGCACCAAAATTCACCACGCAGTTGAAAACAATATGAATTTTGCTAATATTTACGTCAAAAAACACAAAAGGCGGACATGTTTCACCAAACGCGTTCACATTTGAGAGTGATGAGTGAAGAAATCGAATGAGTATATTTCCATAACATGTGACGTCACGTTGAATGATTTAGTAAATTGTGTCAACTTCATTAGTGGCACGAAATACTCATTCACAATCGGATATTTTTACTGTAAGAGTTATAACAATAGAATGTTAAAATTAATTTTAGTTTCATAACAATGGAATAAGAAGTATATAAACGACAGGTTCAACAAAATTGGGATAATGAAGGGATACTGATAATCATCAAGTTTAGTTCTGACATGGAAATTAACTAGTGAGCATTCGAACGTAAGCACTAGATGGCGCTCAAAACTAAAAATTTTACTGAAGTGAATTTTGAAATAAAAAGGAAATAAATTAAGAAAATAAATTACGTATTATAATTTATCATAGACAACAATATTATAATTTATTAGTAGTGAGTAGGTATGTATACTTTTATATAGTTTCACTTTTTTTCTTACCAATTATTATGTATTTATTTTCAAAAAACGTTCTATAAATATACCAGTAGGTGCAAAAAATAGCTTGGGATCTATATTCAAAAAATAAATTAAACTTTTAACAACTCACAAAAAATACGGAAACGAAATCGAAAACTCTTATTTTGACAGTTGTATTCGTTATGATTTTGTTACAAAAGAAAAAGCGATTCAAGATAACGAGGTAGGTTTCATATTTCGTTTCTCAATAAATTCACTTATTTGTAAAATACACCAAGATAAACCTCAAACTACGTGTTTTACACACACAATCCACAACTCTGTTTAGGACTTAAAGAAATTCAATTCCTTCTAGTAATTATATTCCCTTCCCTCTATTATTATGAGATCGAGAAACAAAATGCTTAATTAAAAAGCGTTAATTGATTGGAAAATAGATTACAAAGAATGCTCGGATAATACCATGCAATCAGTTATTTTGTCACCTGCCAGCTGCTGACAAAATTGATTTGTTAATTTCGCTAATTGTAGTACCTAAATGAAACCGTCTAAGGAAATCTTCTAAAAATTAATCCCCTAATTTTTTTTTTTTTCATTTTAATTACAATTTAGCTCACCTGTTCAATTATGCACATTAAATACAAATATAAAGCTTCCGCTTAAATCATTATATCTAAGCATTAAACCACATCAAAATAAGTTACGTAATTGTAAACAACTAAGCGGCAGCGTTTTTATACTAGGCACCTATGATAAAATTATTAATTACTAACTCGTCCCGCCTCTGCCCGGATATCAAGAATCCTGTTTTATCTCAAGGGAGCATTAAATAGGGATAAAATCATATCACCCAAGTCAGCTCATTCTCTGTCTGTGTACCAAATTTCTTTAAAATCCGTTCAGTAATTTCAGCGTAATTGACGGACAAACATCCAAACAAACAAACTTTCACATTTATAATATTGGTATGATTAGTGTCATAAGTGTGATTAGAGAATATTGTCACATTATATCTCTTCAAACAATTCTAGTCATGGTATACCCAACAGCTAGCACCCGTGGGCCCTTCACTGCGGCTAGACGGAACACAGTGGGGTTTTAGTCGGTAGGAATCCGATATAACCCACGACTTCTTCCGCGGGTGGGTATCTATGCAAATTTCCCCACTAAACAAAAAGGCTCACAATAAGGCTAAAAAATTGATCGAAGCTACATTACTCTGCTTCGCGTGTGGTAGTTTTCTAATGAGGGATACAATAGACTTTGAACTTTACTGCTATGACATAAAGTACAATTTTTAATTAATGTTTGTACTACGTAGCTTTTAATGCACAAGCGGTTCGTGGTATCATACCAGCATATACCACAGATAACATAATACTATACTAGTCCTATTTTTTATGTCATAGCGGGCAACTGAGCTGGTGGTTCGGCTGATGGTAAACGATCACCACAGCCCATGAACATTCGCAGGGGCTCAGACCTCTGAGATTGCGCTGCTCGCTTTTAAAGGATAAGGGATAAGGAAAGAAGGAATGGACTGGGAACGGCGAGGAGAAAGAAATAGGCCTCTGGTATATAGTATTGCAGTATAGTATGTGCCTATAATATCTAATTATGAAGTGAAGAAATTATTTTTTAAGTTTAACAAATGATTCTTGAAACGGTTCGAATTAATACGAAAGTAACCGCCGCCAGACAGATAAAGTACCTATTAAATTAATACTGTTTTAGTTTTTCTTCAATTTTAGACATTTATGAACCCTTACCTCTTGGTTGCCTTTATAGTTTAGAATTATAATTAACTAGCGGTTCGCCCCGGCTTTGCCCGTGATACTTGTCAGGGCTATTTTTTAATACAGCTACAATATCAATACAGAAATATTCTATACTAACTGCGCCCCGCGGTTTCACCCGCGTAAGTTTGTATATCGATATAAAAAGTTGCCTATATGTTATTCCAGTTGTCCAAATCAATCGGTTCAGTAGTTATTGCGTGAAAGAGCATCAAACACACACACATCCTTACAAACTTTTGCATTTATAATATTAGTAGGATAGGATAAGATACGATGGATGACTAAACCATAATTTTCCAAACACATTCGATACTCTATACACTGACACGATTTCTATGAACTCGTAATTATAATTTACAGCCGATAATAATCTATTGAGATGTGAATTAATAAATATATAATTAATAACTTACAACTTTCAATAGAACCAGTATTTATATAGCGACTGGAAGTAATTATTCATAGTCTATAGAGCACCTATAGTATTATATTATCTATGTTTATGCCTAGTATACTATTATGTTACCTGTGGCTTAGACGAATAATACAAAGCTGGAGACTTTTTTTGTTTTCTTTTTAACGCGCTAATCTGAGAAGATTAAAAAAAATATTTCACTGTTCTAAGTAGAGGTATGTACGTGATACCTGAGTGCCTATAAGTAGGCTATATATGTACCATGGGAGAAGCGGGGGCAAACTGCTAGTTCGATATAAAATTATATGTACCATATCCAGTATTTAAATATCCACGTTATTCCACAGTATTCAATATAATTACATAATGGTTATTAATAATGTGATTAAAATTATAGGGCAAAACAAATTTCATCTTGATTGTATAGACTATTGACCGTTATTTCCATACATCGTAAACAAAGTTGTTTGTCCGTTTGCATGTGCGTCAATCACGTAAAACAAATGGGCTGATTTTGACTATTGTTATTGTCAACATATAAGCTTCGTACGAGATAAAATAGGGATGAAGTGTCTTTTAAAATGGCAATAAAATAGGTCTAAATAAAAAAAATGTCTAAATAGCTTTAATAAACTAAATAGTTGACGAGATATACGCCTATAAAGTTGTTAATATGTAATGCTGCGAAAATCCACCAAGAGCAGTAAATGTTTCATGGGTCTGCTAGTTTGTAACACATAATCGGTCAAGTGTGAGTAGGACCCGCAATACTACCGAAAGTAAAATGTACTAAACTTAAAAAATAAATAGGTCACTGATCCAATTTATGGCCGTGCCAACCATTGCTTAACCTCGTTGTAGACAATAGATAAAATATTCAGAATTGACAAAAGAAAAAAAACTCGGATGATTCTTCTGCCTATAGCGGCAAAAGATAAGGTCACGTTTCGTGAGATAAGGTGTATCTCACGACACGTCGGTGACAGAGGAATGGACAAACAGACACACGGACATCTAAGTTCACGTTTCACCTTATCGATACGGAACTCTTTTAATGTACGCAAGATCCTATGAGCACCTACACTAGTTTCTGTAAACATAAATATCTTTTATCAAATTTGCAAACGAAATTATCCACTATTTTTACTACGTTAGAGGTTAGAATAACTTTCGTTGTTGGGAATTTAGTACGTTTTAAATATAACATGTTAATTGCAGTCACATTTGAGAAAGGCTTCATTACTTCATTAGTTTCGTTATAAAACATATGAAAGTTCAAAGTATTACTAAAACGCAACGGAAATAGAACCGGGTAATAATTGGCTTATGTAACTAGCGGTCCGCCCCGGCTTCGCCCGTTGTACATATAGCCTTTAGCCTTCCTCAATAAAAGGGCTATGTAACACAGAAAGAATTTTTCAAATCGCACCAGTAATTCCTGAGATAAGTGCGTTCAAACAAACAAACAAACTCTTCAACCTTAGATATTAGAATTTATTAGAATCCTTCTAATATTATAAATGCAAAAGTTTATAAGGATGTGTGTGTGTGTGTTTGTTGCTCTTTCACGCAAAAACCGTCTACCGAACCAATTGCAAATTTCATTGCAATTGGTTCGGTAGACGGTTTACGTAGACAGCTGGACAACTGGAATAACATACAGGCAACTTTTTGTCCCGTTATTCCTACGGGATACGGACTTACGCGGGTGAAACCGCGGGGCGCAGCTAATAGATTAAGAAATTTTGATTTTTTAAACATTCAATATTTAATTTTAAACTTTGCCATATCACCCGCAGCGTAAAGATAACGATACGATACGATACGACTTCTAATCAAATATTAGTTATATTCTCACAATTTTTTTACATAATCAGTAAATTTATGAATTTTCATACTTGATCGAGATAAACTTATTATTGTTCTATTAAACGGTACCAGTGGAACTTAGAGACTGTTTGATCTTGATGCGAGAGGAGCTGTGTTCTATATAGACCGCGTTTCGTAATATACTTGATTCAAAATTAAATCTTAAATTATAAAATCTATACAAAAGCATCGATGTTTTATATTTGATTTTACATACAGTTGGTACATAGCTTATCAATAGATATATTAGTTGAAATAAAAACAAACAAAACAGAACAATAAATCTCTTTCTCGAATCTTCTTTGTTATTTGTTCACTCACTTTGATTCAAATATTATTTTTTAGTTTACTTTTGTTTGTATCTATCTAATCTAACGATCTAATTTAATTGTTTCTTAAATAAGTACTTTTATAAATTGAAAAAGGTTTAATATGATAAATAATAATGTATATCGTATTTTCTTGTGTTTGATTTTACGCGATTACTATACATATAGAAATTAAAAACTTTTTAACGGATCTGTATCGCGATTTATTCATTATATTTTTAGCCCGACGTTTCCACACTCACACAATAAATCGCATTTAAAATCCGTTAAAAAGTTTTTTAATTTCTAAATAATGTATATATTAAAAACTTTATTAAAAATAAGTACTAAGATGATAAAGTTCATACAGCACGGGTTTATTATAATATATTTGAGAACATTGTATAACGGCCCGTTGCGTATAAAAGCTAAGGGTTGGCGACAAAAGTCGTAGTCGAGGATTAGGGGAAGGAGAAGAAAGTTCTGTGTGTTTATATATTATAAGGTAAGATATAGATTATATATAATATTAATATACAGATAATGTATTCAATTTTTTGTTTAAATATTACAAAATCCTTTTTTGAAATCAATTCCATAGAGACATGAATTAGTAAAGAAATTTGATAATGAAAAAATAAAATTAATAATTAAATTTTTACATAAAACAAATTCGTGAAAATTTTGGCTACCTTATATGAAAATAATGTTAATAGTAGATTAATAGCAATATTATATATAATATCGACTAAAAATTAAAATTATCAAAAAAATATACTTAAAAGTTGTCATTAAAAATAATATTTCGTGTACATTCATACCATTGTAATATTGAAACAGTGTCGTGTTTAGAAACAAACCTATCTAATGTGAACGCAGCCGCCTGAAAAATGGTTTATAACTAATATAGTTATATGTGTGTGTTAATTATTATGGTAAAAATATGGTCTAACTTACACAAAAAAACATACATAAAAACATAGAATCTCCTCCTTTACGTTTTCGTAAATCGGTTAAAACTAATGAATAACTTTATAATTTTGATTATTTTGAAATAAAATACATTGTTTACTTTAAATTCAAATTATAATTATCGAATTCGTACTAAATCTTTCCTAAACATGAAAAAGTGTTCGATTGCTTAATTTTTTTTAATCAATAAAATAAAAACAGGGAGCATGGTCGCGGGGTCCTTATTTTATTTTAATTATTGACAAATATAACTAAACCATTACAAAAAAAAACAAAGCTTAAACAACAGTTTTATCTTCAAAAATTTATAAATTTGTTTATGTATAACAAAGTTGCGAACAACTGCTAACATCCTACTTCCTACTAATATTATAAATGTGAAAGTTTGTAAGTCCTAATCACTCTTTTACGCAAATACTACTGAACCGATTGCAATGAAATTTGGTACGTAGACAGCTGGACAACTGAAATAACATATGGGCAACTTTTAATCCGGATATTCCTACAGCTAGTATATACATAAATATACAATTTCGTTCAACCCTCTTGACTTAAAATGGTATATACATCGATATAAAATCCCTATATCATAATGTTTAAAATAACTACAAACATAACACTACCGTCTCAATGAACACACCCAAAAGCATATTAATTCATACAAACAACAGAAAAACGTGAACTTTAAATCTAGACTGCAGAATACACAGAGTTTTAAAAGCACGTACCAAAGGTAACGTCAATACGAAATATATATCGGAACACGTAACACGAGGAAAACTCAATCCCAAACTTGGTGACCCAGCTGACAATATTATTTCAAACAACCCCAGTATACGAGCATATTGTAATAAATTATAGAATCAACGCGAATTAAACAATATATAATATGATAGATTAGTATGATAGTATTTTTTTGTGTTTGATTTTACGCGACTGAATTAAAGAATTTTTAACGGATTTTAATTTATTCATTATAATATTACATAACCCGACGTTTCGAACACTACAGCGACCGTGGTCACGGGGATTAGTATGAATCAATTAAAATAATAAATGTCCTAGTAATACTATGAACGCGAAGGTTGGTAATTACAATCAAACAATTTGGTAATTACAAATAAAAACATTCATACATTCAGGCTTGGTGTATGGATGTTTGTTACTCTTTCAAGCGAAAACAGCTTATCGTATCTGTATGAAAATTGGTACAGAGGTAGAATATACTCTGGATTAGCACATAGCCTATTTTACCCGGGTACCACGCGAATGACGCCGCGGGTTTGGCTAGTAAACAATAAAACGTGTGACTAAGATTGCATTCAAATGAATGCAATAAGGCATATTTTTATATAATAAGCGCATAAGGCAAATTTTTGTACTCAGTAAGTGTTCCGGAAGCAACAAACTTCGTGCATGCAAAATGCTACCTTCCTTAGTAATAGTAACTTTAATTACCGTTCACTTTTCACGTACACACTTCACTATGATTTTAAAAAATGTGAAATATTTAGGAGTCGATTTCAAAGTAACAGGTCTGTGAATCATAAACCCCATAATGTGCTCATCACATTAAACTAGATGAAGTCCGTCATTTGTATGCAATTAAGCGTCGCCAACCCGCACTTTGCCAGCGTGGTGGATTATGGCCTGAACCCTCACAGAAGGCCTGTGTCCCAGCAGTGGGAACATATATGGGCTGATGATGATGAAGCGTCGTAGAGAAAAAATAAAGTATATTTTTTTGAATAATAAATGAATCTAAAATTCAGTTCTAATGTGCGTCGCTATGTTTACAACTAGCATATGCAATATAAAATTATAATAACGCAGTTTTTTGGCATTAATTTCCGCGCAAAAACAAAACTTAAAGAGAATGTGTAATGTACAATTTAAGTATAACGGAGGAAATCGGGTACGTTAACTTAAAACATCTCGACCTATAAATCAAAAATCCACCAGAATTACGTTTTTTCCAGGTAATTAACTATATTCCCGAATTTTTATTTGTATCATTATCTATTTGGAAGAAGTTGTTGTTGAGTAATAAAGCCGCCATTTGCATCTTATGTCCTGTTCCTGTTAAGAAATATTTGTTAAATTAAGAATATATAATGAATTAATGAGTTATGCTCAACCCGGGTGACGCCAGGAAAAGCGTCCAGTAAGGTATATTAATGATACAGGAAATTTTCATGTATTGTTTTTTAGTTTATTTAAAAACAAATATAAGTATATCCGGGTCTAAATATTAGTTATAGTCTAACACCATCTTGAAATAGACAAGCTATTATTTTAAAATTTAAATGATTCTAGAAGCGTCTACTAATGTTCTCGATTCAATTTAATTTGCATTTCATAGAAGTGTAATTTTAACTTGTCTTAATTGTAGCCATTTATCAAACGAAGTATTTCATATTTATTCATTTGTCTTTGTCCTTAATAATTTAGCTATTATATCATATTGTTATGGATAACACTTTATTTAATTACACAAACGAAACATACGTAATATATCAGAAAAACATTGACTATTTAAATTAAATGATGCTTATTATTTTGCCGAAAAAGTATATCTAGCTTTACTTGTATAACCAAAGATTTTAAGGTGCGCTACTAAAACACTTCACATTTGTAATATTAATAAAGATAAAAAACACACCTCATACTTGTAATTCTTTTGCATCGTAATCTCAATGTTAACATTAATGATTATTTCATTAGATTATATGTTGCTTCACAATTTAATATCACAATATTTTATGTAATGTAACGCAGAATACTATAAATTACGAATTTAACGTGGGAATGTAATATTTGAGTACAACAGAGAAATTAAGCTTAAAGAATTTGCTCACTTAATTTAAATTCTAATTATTTTAAGGTTAGTATATATTTAATTTGTCTAAATATTAACATAAAACATAACACAACGAAAAACCCCACGAGAACATAATAGTAGTTATGCGCCACTAAAGTCAAACACTTATAGCTAAAGTCACAATAAATCGTGTTACTAAAGTCTCGCTAAAGTCATTCTATACTGCATTTCTAAAGTATTTAATTAATCCGACTCCACGCCTTTGCATTTCACTCGATTTGTAAAATTAAAAACGAAGCTTGTAATTATAGACCGGTGGGACAGTGGAGAACAAAATGAGGCTTTTATTGAAGCTGTTTCATTATTTGCGTTTTAACACCTGAACGGAAAATGGCGGACTATATTTAGAGCGAGGTGGTCGTTTGAAAATTCTATTACGAGATTCTGTGCTGTAATATGATTATAACTTGTGGGTTAGTTATATCTAAACTAATATTTTAAGTATGTTTGGAATGTTTTAACAGAAAAGCTACTGAAGCGATTTTATAATTTACTATTAGAATGGTGCGTCTTCATTGAGTGATAATAATTGATGAAAACAAATTCAGTATTAAAGAAAACTCTAGTCGAAAAATTTTGAGGAACGATGCATCTCCACACCTAACGCCATACTTTTACCACTTTACATTATTAATTTGTTTTTTAAATATCCTTTACCTAAAAGATTACTGATAAGCGATAAGATCTCCTATTGTGGATTTGAATGTTAAATGATGTGGTAGAATACATAACTAAATAAATGAATACCTACAGGCATATACCTAAGTAAAATGTAGATTATAAGGCCAGGATATAAAAACCTTGACCTTTGTAGGTGTTTATCACAATGATACCTACACCTACAAAGTAACATACACTTACCTGAACACATATTTATATTATATTGAAAGCTGAAACGTATAACAGAGTTGTTATCCTTCGATCAAATCGTTTACAAACAGGAGTATCATCGACACGCGAGTGTATTATATCTATTCATAGATAAGATTGTTTGTTATTTTATATTCACTTGCAGTTTCACCTACATCCTATAATGTAGTTTTTCTCATTAAATGGGCTAGGGATTCAACACGAAAATAAAATTTCCAGTTCGTACCAGAAGGTAACTACTGAGGACCTCTGAAAACTCCTCAGATATAGATCGCATTCAAACAAACAAATCTCTAGCTTTATGTTGTCTTTTATATTATTAGTATAATATTACAGTCATTAAATATCGTTATAAATTCTATGGTAGAAGTAGCTTCATATCAGACAACATAATTATTAAGTCGCAATAAAACGATGTTGCAATCAGTTTTTTATTAGTTAAAACTGTTCTACCAATTTGATTCAAAATATAATCATATTTATACCTTCTATGTATGTTAGAAATCCGTAAAGCTTGTTCGTCTAACATTCGCTATTCCCATGCAGCTCTTATGCAGTGCTCCTTTCGGTCAAATTGAATAAGTTATCTACAAGTCAGATTTGTAATGGAACAAATTAACGTCTAAACCAACATGATTTATTTTCCTCGATGCAAGCAAAGGACAGATTTTAATAAAAAGTAAATGTTTATTTTCGATATATAACAATTTTATTTCAACAGATATTGATCTTTCATTAGATATGTGTTTCACTTACTGCTGTAAACTATACTGATAAGTACGTGTGTGTATACCATACAATGATTTAAGTGTTTAACGATAATAAGACCTGAATATGATTTTTTTCACTCCACCGTAATATACCATAAGAAGTTTTGAAATCGGTCCAGTAATTACGGAGATGAGCCCGTTCAAGCAAACGAACTCTTAAGCTTTATATTATTAACACATATGTATTTGAAAACAATTAATCGATGTCTAGGTATATCACAATACCATCGTCAGTGGAATTCCAGATTTCAAAAATTATTTCACCGTATAACTTCTGAACGGATTATCCTATACATCATATAGGCTATATAGGTACCACGAGCGAAGCCGGTACTAACTACTCTATTATATTGATACTAGCTATGTTTCCAACGGTTTTGCCCGCGTGGTCAAAAGAAATTCTCATTAGGATATATTATTTCACCGTAAAACATATCATGTATATTGGCATAATGTCACTTTCTAGCCTACCAATTATTATATCATAAAATCTACTCACTTGCGATGTGAACGAAAGACCAGTATAACTATAAAAACATAAATTAACACTTTCTCATTAGCATAAGTAAATAAATAAATAAAGTAAGTTTATTTCTCAACCATATGCACACATACAAACAAAACATTGTAAATAAGTATGATAAATGTGATTGTCATTTCATTGATTGTTTTTGGAAACGTTTCAGTTTTTTTTTAATAATATGTTATTGGAACCAATAGCTGACGCGTTTTCGACGTCATTTGTTTTCTATGTAATATATAATTTGAATCATGTGTCAAATAATATATAAGCATACAAAAAAAGAATGGAATGTACTATATGTAAGCAAAGATAAAACAATAAAATTCTCTTTCGCAGCCATGACGAACATAACCCTACTGCTCATCATCATGACCCTCACCCTGGTGACATCACAGACATTCCAATACTCCCGTGGATGGACGAACGGCAAGCGAGACGGCCACAAAACTGGGCTGGACAAGATCCTGTCCCCGTGCCAAGTGCAGAAGCTGAAGTACTTGGTTATGGGGAAACCGTTTACGGAAAGAGTAAGTTTTTAGAGTGAGTGTTTGTATGGGAGTCGGGGAGTGGAGCGACCTTCGGCAGGCATTGGGCCATCCAGCGTCGGGGACGATACCACACCCTTACAGAAAACCGGCCTGAAATAGTAACATGCCACTGTGTTTCGAACGGTGAGTAGGGGAGCCGGAGACCCATATTTTCCTAACCCTTCCCAGTCCTTTCCTTTATTCCTCTCGTCAATCTTTTCTTAATCCCTTTTCAGTTTGAAGTCTGCAATCCATCTTACGCCTCCAAATGTTCATGGCCATTGCCGACGATGACATAAAAAATGCTGCAACTTCACTGAGTGACATATATGTAGGTATCACGGGTGTAGTCGGGACGAACAGCCAAATAGTAGTATAATAATACGGCCAACAGCTATCAAACGATAAGGAGTGTGTTGAAAATAGGACTTATTAAATGACCTGTACGATACTTCATTGCAGTATTACTTTAATAAGATTAATTGTGTAAAACCTTTTCCCACTTTTATTGTTGTGTTTGGTTAAATAATATTTGTATTCTTGTGACCTAGAACTAGTAAATTAAAAAAAAAAATATATGTTTTTATACCTACATATTCTTTACAGTTGCTCGTACCATGTGATGATGAAGATGATGAAATCCCCAAGAGGTACCGCAACGATCATCAGGACATTTCCGATACATTCCAATGAACGCACCGACCGAGCCAAACGTTGTTATTATTTATTTATAAGATACGCTTTCATTGATACCAAATATATAGTACAGGTATATAGGTGTATAGGAACTTTAAGACTAGCTCAATAGTATATATGTCTTTAAACTATTATCTTTCTTTATTTCCATATTTTAATAACTTACACTATCAATAAAATGTCTATTTAAAAAAAATAGATAGAAATATCATTAAAAATTCTAATAATTCAAACATAACATTACAAAAGTAAAAAGTATACTGATTTATGAAGAAAAGAGTTCATCATTTTCACAAATACGTAATCCATTCAATAACAGAAACAAATACTCTATTTTACATATTAATTGAGCCAAGTATTATAATTACGGATTTCTCACTTAATCAATGCGTAATATAAGGCTGGAATTATGCATTGATTACGTTTGCTTCATAGTTAATGTTTTTGGTGTTATTATTAAGGCCTAAACAAAACATAATTTCTGCTTACAAGATGTATTTCTACGATCTACGTTTATTAATTAATTCGACGACTGTAGTTGAAATTTCATACGCATTAATTGACGTTATTACTTTAGGAAACTCAAACGTATACTTACACAGTGTTTTTAACGACTAACTGTTTAGTTTAAAAATAATTTGCCATAAATGCTTAACTACTACAATGGGTCTACCATACAAATTTACATAAAAATGTTTGTACAAAGTATTTATTAAATGTGTTTTTTGCTGTCTGTTGAATATACTTAAAACC
This sequence comes from Zerene cesonia, assembly GCF_012273895.1. Classification (NCBI taxonomy): domain Eukaryota; kingdom Metazoa; phylum Arthropoda; class Insecta; order Lepidoptera; family Pieridae; genus Zerene; species Zerene cesonia. The sequence continues at coordinate 3,707,655 of NC_052130.1, read as the reverse complement.
TTTCCTTGTTACTGTATTATAATATTATAAGATTATTACTAAACCTATTTAAATAATGTCTAACGTAATTTGTAAGAAAGTAATGTATTGCGATTAATGAATAAATATACTTATTGATACCGAAATTCGTGCTTTCCTTTTTATAATACATAGGAAATTTATTGGCAAATAACAGCTGTGAACTGTTATAAAATTGGTGAATATTTAGATATATTCTAATATTTTGATATGTTTAAAATAATTTTAAAAAACTTTTGCAGTTGATGTAGATTAATTTAAATTTTAATTTGAAAATACGATTATAAAATTGTATTGACCCTATATTTCTAGCAAAATCTAATAAAGTCTTATTATAAACGACGTAAAAAACAATACTGGCATAATTTTATTCATGACATACAGGTACCGATATGTAGGTATATATTATCTTCTTCTTCTTTCATAAGTGTTCTAAAGCTTTATATATACGTGTGTGGTATCAATATATTATATTGGCTAGGTACCTATTTCATTCAACTATCTATACTATCTACGCATCCAATCTTTTCTATTCTACATAAAAATAATTAATGAATTAGGTAAATGTATCGATTAGTTATTAACAGTTTTAATCAAACACACTAGAAAACCTTTTTTATGATAATTTCAGGGTTTTATACAAAATGCCCTGTGTGAAGTAGGAATTTACCGTAACTGTTTTATAGTTTCAGGATTGTATTATGAAATAGCATTTATTGGTGGTATTTTAATTTAATGTGGTATTATTTTCACCCAAAAATGAAAAAGTCAATCAAATTCATTTCAACGGTTACGTTCTGATAAAAGCGCCATCTGTTGAATGTGCTTGAAACTACGTTATGCCAACAATGAGTACTCTGTATTCCGATTTGGTTACATGGGCCACCTAGCTGTGGAAAGGAGTACTTATTGTCATGCTATTCAATACTAGATGTCACTTAATGTTATCAAGACAAACAAATAAATTGTGAAATCTAGTTTCAATTCCATATTTGATCTAGATAAGATATCTTAGTGCATATTTACATTCATGCTGTAACAAGATCGAATAATAAAAATTATAAATTAATGATAGTAACAGTACAATCTATTATTATTATTTAATTATTGGATATAATGAATTAAATAGATTACAATAATACTTAAAATTACGGCAGTATTAAGAGACAAAGAAAACCATCTATCGTATATATTTATATAAGAAACAAAATTATTTATTTGATGGACATGACCTGATTAAATACACTGAAGACAAAGACTCCTTAATTATAAACAAATGTGAATGATATATCTGTATTTACAGTACCTATATGTCATAATATTAACAGTGCATATTATAGTCCATAATTCTTCTCTATAGAATTAATATCTACTTAACATCATGATAATTGTGCTAAAAATGCATACGAAAAATTATTTCTATCTGGAACTCTGATATAGTCAGAGGTACAGGCCAGTATAAAAACTTATTACTCGTTATGTACCATTTACGATATGCATAAACATGCATTTATAATAAATGACCCACATGTATACGTTAACCGAGTCATTAAACGAGTGTCCAACAATTTTAGCTTTTATTGCAACGCGTCAAGGCTTAAATTAAATTGCCTGTACGCATAGAGGTATTCCTTATAATTTGTGCTTCATCTATCATCTGTAACAAGCATCATTATTGGTGTATTAAGCTTTGAGTTGTTACACAAAATTAACTTTCGAAACGCATGTCCGATTAGTGTTGTCATTAGGCATGCAATCGATATCGATAGATTGAATAATTGATTCGATAAGTTTGTGAATTTAATGCGGTTTATTCGAACAGTGTGAATTATTTATGTGCTCATGCATTTATAGTTATTTGTGTACAATCATAATGGAAGATAATGGGAATTGATCGTATTTTTTTATTTTAGTGAGTTTTATGCATGTTGATTAACAAACTTTAAATAAATTTTTGCGAGTAGGTTCGTATTTAATGAATTTTCGGCTCTGGTCACTTAACTTGATAATTTTCATTATTACAACAATTTTAATAATTTATGTATAAAAAATAGGAACATGTAATTTTTTTTTCTAAAGGTAAAAATATTATGTATTTAGATTTTTGAGAAAAAGTTTTATTCATAACAAATAAAAAATAAAACGATTAAATCATTATTTTATTCATAACTTAATAATTATTTAAATGTTACCTAACACATATTATATTCCAACTGGAACAATTTAAATAAACTTATATTTATGTTATATAATGATAAAATAAATACGCCCAAGTTAAATTACTTGTTAATAATAAAATGTCGATAGAAATTATTTTAACATCTGTAAGTTGTTTCAAAATCATTCAGTCAGCTGAAACTCGCCTCGTTTCAAGTAGACTGCTAGTGTTGCCAGCATTATTTATTAGATATCGATAAATATTTTTTATTACAATTTATTTAATCTGATATGGACATTAGTACTTTATAAAGCAAATGTAGTAAATTTAACTTTACGCTACCTAAATCGGTATTTTAAATTAAATTGAAGTAAGAGACAACCTTACTTCAAATTAAAGGAACTAAATTAAATGTAAAATATTTCAGTAGTACCCAGATGTAATATCTATATAGGCAACATTTGTTACTGCTATATTTGTAGGATACTTTATGTAAATCCGACATTACCCGCGGCCTCTTCCCCGGGGGCCGTGGTATCTATGCAAGAATTTCCCACTTAAAAAAAAGAATACTTTATGTATATGCTTTTCAAACACATTTCATTCACCATAATAATTACTAGCGGTACGCCCCGGCTTCGCCCGTTTTACATATATGGCTATATGTACCACGGGCCTTCCTCAATAAATGGGCTATCTAACACTGAAAGAATTTTTCGAATAGGACCAGTAGTTCCTGAGATTAGTGCGTTTAAACAATCAAACAAACTCTTCAACTTTATAATATTAGTATAGATTATTGTTTTTTTCATCATAATAGTAACGAAGCTACCTCATCAGGTGTTCAACGTTTTTATCATTATTTGGGAGTTGATCATCCGTGTCTACGCTCTAATCCATCGGTTCTTAACCGGTGGTCCGCGGCCCACTGGTGGGCCTCGGAGGCATTCCAAGTGGGCCGCGAAGCCATCTCT
>NC_052130.1:3696760-3703505 GCF_012273895.1 Zerene cesonia | reverse complement strand
ACCTAGGTGGGCCGCGGCAAAGCAAACATTTGGTGAAATGGGCCGTCATGACAAAAAGGTTAAGAACCACTGCTCTAATCGAAAGAAAATACATATTTTCTTCATTTTTTTGGCAACAAAGATTATTTTTTGTGTGCTTACATAAAAGTAAATTTATAAATGACTCTACTTCCGACTTATATTTAATACATAATTATCTAATATTTTCTTACTGAAGACTTCACTTCCTCTTTATCGACCTGCTAGGAGTAAAGTGCATATTGAATCCGTTAAAGTATTTTTATATATCAACGAAAGACAATCAAATTTGGCCATAATATCAACCAAAATGTGCACTTAATTATTTTTATCTTATATGTGCGTGTGGTTAAATTGGTCTCATATTTATATGTAACTGCATTTTAATTACTTATTATGAGATTATTGTAATGGATAACTGAAAAATTATTACTGTCTCATTTCGTCCGTTTTTTCTTGTTTTTGTTTTGAGCCAACCGTAGTCGGGGCGAGTTATTAGTGTCGTATAAAGACATGAACAAATAGCTTGAATAAAATATAAAAGTTTATCAACGCAGCATAGCACACTCTAAGACGAGACGTATTTATCAAATTCATTCATTGTATCGTACATACACAGCAGTAACTGAAACAATGGTCGATATTATCACAATGTCACTTGAACATCACTATATCGTAAGAATGAGATGCCCTTAACGAAATCCGTTCAACCATCGCGCAATCAGATCCCAAACTGACCAATCACAAGCCGGGAGGGAGGCAACAGCCGGCGTACAGAGCACACGATTGGCTAAAATTATTCACGAGGTTACCATTTAAAAAAAACTCCACAGAACACGCAATTGAATGCCTTTTTTCCACTCGTGTTAAATTGATGAAAAAAGACTCGCGAAAGATGAAATATAAAAATGATTTATTGCGCGTCGCCAACTTTTTTAACTTATTGGACATTAATGACTTTTGATTTTGCGCAGTGCCTACGTTTTTAAAACTCCCCCGTCTGACTTTTATTTTTATAAATGTTACGTCCGTTCTGAACGAGTAATATGGGAATTTAATTCGATGTTACTTTAATGGCGCGTCTGAAATATAAATTGGTAATGGCTTTTAAATTCAACTTTTATCCAGAACTTTACATGAGTCTACAATTTTATAGCTGACTGAAGACTTAATTTTTTGTTTTCAATCTAGCACTAGAGCGCTATTCACGACCTATCTACCTATAAAAATACTCACAGTTCACTATCCACTACTAAAAATCTATCTACTTGTTTATTTGAACCATCTAAACAACACCTTTTACATTTGAAACGAATTTCCATTATTTGTCTCCCATTTTTTATAACAGTTCTCGACGGTTCCTACGACCAATGCGTACATGTTATTGATTAAAGGTTATATTTGAAAAAGCATTTTCTCTAATAGTTTGCATATCCTACTATATCCTACTAATATTATAAATGCGATAGTTTGTATGGATGTGTGTGTGTTTATTGCTCTTTCACGCAAAAACGACTGAACCGATTGCAATGAAATTTGGTACGTAGATAGCTGGACAACTGGTATAACATATAGGCAACATTTTATCTCGATATTCCAACGGGATAGGGATTTACGCGGGTGAAACGGCGGGGCGCAGCTAGTGTTTCATATCTAGATTAATAAAAACTAGTAAATAATTTTGTTTGCATGGTAAATGCATGCTGCTCCGCTGCTCCTATCAAAAACCGATTTTTTACACATGTCAACCTCAAATTATCCATGCTTTTAAATATATGAAATAAATAATAAATAAGACTTTATTTAGTAGGTCTTACATGATTATTGCTAACAATGGATTGTGTTTCAGGCCCCAGTACTAGGCAATATCTGAGTTGAGAGGACCTATTCCTTCCCTAGGAATTATATTAAATATTGTCATATAAAACACTGAACCTAAAGAAACGCTTACATAAATGAATACAATAAATTTACATCATCATCCTTACCCCATCTTTGTTGCTAGGTACAGCAGGGGCTCGGGCCCTCTATGAGGGTTCACGCCTTAATCCACCACGCTGGCCAAGTGCGGTTTGGAAGATGACATACTTCGTCGAACTTTTAATTCTTCGACGTGTCAGTTTCCGAACGATGTTTTCCTTCACCGTTCTATACAATTTCCGAAGTCCGAGGTCAAAAAGGTTCAATAATCTTAATACAAACTTTTTTTATACCATAAGCGGTGGTTCACCTGGTAAACGATCACCACCGTCCATGAACATTCGGAGAGGTAGTGCCTCTGTGAATGCCCTTTAATGGGGACGGGATAAGGAAAAGATTAACGGCTGGAAAGAAGGAATGGACTGGGAAGGGTGAGAAAAGGAAATGGGCCTCCGGCATACTTAATAAAACAATTATATATTATAGTAAAAAGCAGTGGTGGCTCAGTGGTGAGGACCTCGGACTTCAAAATCGATAAGTCGGGGTTCGAGACCGGGCGAGCGTGCAAGAAATAAATTGATTTTTCAATTTATCTGCGCATGTAGATAACATCACCACAGCTCAAAACGGTGAAGGAAAACATCGTGAGGGAACCGGCATGTCTGATAATCAAAAGTTCGACGACATGTGACATCTGCCAACCTGCACTTGGCCAGCGTGGTGGATTATGGCCTGAACCCTCATAGGAGGCCTGTGTCTCAGCAGTGGGAACATATATGGGCTGATGATGATGATAATGATATTATAGTAAAAAGGTTATATCTATATTGACAGCGTTAACATTAAGCTATGAGCAAAAATAGGGACTTGTAAGCAATAAAGATCTTGGCTGAGAGAGACACGGCTTGCATTTTATTTGTGTGATAAGCGAGACCGGGGAGTTGAGTCTGTCTAGCTGCATGGCTTGATCTGCTTAAGGAAGAGCAATCACAAAGGTTTTTAACCGACTTCAAATAAGTATATCAATTGAATAGTTACTCAAGATCATCTATTCATTCAACTAGATTTATAAGCACTTTTTATCGTTAAGTATTATAATTTGAGTACATTGCGTCTAATGGAAATTACTACAAAAGGATTCTGTAAAGAAACGCAAAAGCAGATAATTATAAATAATAAGCTCGGGTACAGTGTGTAGTTTGAATTTATGATACATGGCGTAGATAGAATAATTCAATTAAGGAACACCCTTAACCTGTCCTTATTACGTGTTACGTAAACATAACAAGACATGGTATCTAATTTCTTCCATGATCTAGAAATTAGGTTAGGTAGAAGGTACAACATATTTATTCCAATATATAACCATAAAAATAAACTCGTACTCCACATTCCAGTGTACGGTGTTCTTTACCACAATAGCTAATATACAACATGCGACGCTCCGTGGGCAGCGATGCCGATACGATATCGTGACGACTTTATTTCGCGACGACCCGACGATTTACATGCGCTGATAAAACTTGCTCTATATTGCGAATCCATCTCTTAGATACGAATGAGGATGAATAAAATATGTTATATATCATTCTATTAAAGTTTTAATACGTAAAAAAGTTTCTACGTTTTTACATACAATTTGATTATTTTGCTTAATCTAGTATAAAGTACTTTTATTAGCTTTAACTTTGACGTATTTAGACTCGATTTTGATCCATTTTTAACGGTCAGATTTCATTCAAACTTTGTGACTATACTGATATTTCATTTAAACTTTGAACATGGTGACTATATAGTTATTTCATGAATTTGTTTTAAACTAGCCAGGATACAACACGTCCTTACGTGTAGGTACTCTGTATAAGAGCAATGAAACAATTTGATTCTAACATTAAAGCGTGTTTCATTTTTAAATCTTTTTTATGTTAGCTCGAGTAAGTTCTGTCAGCAAGCACACCAAATACAATACAAATTATTTTCTTGAAATCTTAAGCTACTAGAAATGAATTAGAGTATCGTAAGCTCATTTTGTGAGTTTGATTGTTGTTGTTGATATTCCTTCCCTCATATAGATCATTAAATCATACAAAAATCATGTGTCGTTTAAATCATAATCTATCTTAGTCAACTACGGCAGATGTCACATGTCATGGAACTTTTTGGTTATTGAACATTCCAGTTTCCTCACGATGTTTTCCTTCACCGATTGAAGCAGTGATGAGGTGCTAATAAATTTAATTTTCGCATAAAAACAAACTTCGATGTTTTTATAGATTTAAGAAAATTTCATAATTCACTTAATTTACAAAAACATTCAAGTTATCATATTTCAAAACAATTTTCAATAGCCTTCTCGGTACTGATGGCAGGAAGTACAGGGTTTTAAATAAAACACACTTTAATAATACTAAAATAAACATGATTTTTGTTCTTAAACGCAGACAATATTTAAAATCGTATCCCAGTCGATTTCTGTATATTACAAACATAAAGATATAGCCTTGTACAAACAAGTGATATAACAAAACGCATTAAAACCTTATTAATTCTCTGTTAATGTAAAAATTAAATGCGTACAAGCAATTCGATTATTGGAGAACATGGAGTTAAAATTTAGTTAACTACCGCATTTGGCTTTGCTTGTATTGTAAAAGGGGTCGTGTCTTGGAACATTAACACGATGCGTTTATCACTCTTTCATTTAAATACCTCTGCCTTGTAAGGCATTGCGGTATGGCAGCAAGAAAGTAACGTTTAATATTTTTAATTATTTATCACTGTTACTTTAAAAAGCTTCTTTGTTATTTCAGTGGCCAGTGCCAGTGTAAATGGCATTGATTTTATTTTAATTACAACCCGTATATTAATGACGTTTTCAATATAAAAAAAAACATTTTCAAAAAAGGTACGTTTTTTTTTTGTAGTGGGGAAATTACATAGATACCCACGGCCCCCGAGGAAAAGGAGCCGTGGATTATGTCGGATTCTTACCGACTAAAACCCCACTGTATTCTGACGATCCACTTTCATGAAGGGGTAGCGGGAGCTGGTTAATATGAGTCCGCTACCAATATACACGTATCTGAAGAATCTACTGGTTATATATAATAAATACGATTATTATATGATGCCTTTACTTTACAAGCGCTTCTGTAATGATACAAGTCACGTTTTCAATTTCGACAAATATAATATATATGAATATAATATTTGTCTTATACATAATTAAGTAAGTCCACTTTAATTTATTCTTCTCTTTTCATTAAGGTTCCTTGTAATAAAATAGTATTAAATTATCATTGCTATACGCACAATGTGTAAATTTATAAAAAAATCATCATCATCATCATCATCAGCCCATATATGTTCCCACTGCTGGGACACAGGCCTCCTGTGGGGGATAAAAAAATACATGAATTTAAATATTAATAAAAACCACCATCTTTCCAAGTGCCGTGCCTCATCTCATAATAAAGTTTGAAAGAACATAATATTAAATAGCTTTTAACATTCCTCTCCTTATCTTAATGTCTCCGAGAGACATTTATATTTAGCCCAATACGTGTTTGAGGTTTACCTTTTTGCCTCTTTATCACTATTTCTCCTTTTATGCCTTTGATTTTAAAGTTCCGTGTGAATTTGATATGAAGTTTTAGTAAAGAAATATTTTAGTTAATTTTGCAAAAAAAAAAAAAGTTTATAAGTGTTCTCGTTGATTTTTTAATAAATAAAAAACGAATGGTATTATTGTGATCAAATAAAAGTCGTTAAATAAATTCAAACTGACAATATCATATTCACATAATACCTACTATTATTACATGTTCCAAAGAAAACTTTACTTTCTTTGAATTCATATTAATATTTAAAAAGTCACTCTCCTGAAAACTTTATTAATCTCTTTGAGAATATGTGATAGAGTTGCTATACTATTATCCTGAGTAGGAACTAGGTAGTAAAATTAGTAGGTTATTTGCTATACTATTACCCTGAGTAGGAACTAGGTAGTAAAATTAGTAGGTTATTTGCTATACTATTACCCTGAGTAGGAACTAGGTAGTAAAATTAGTAGGTTATTTGCTATATTATTACACTGAGTAGGGACTAAGTAGTAAATTTAGTAGGTTATTTATGAGGCCTGGCCTTTCAAACAATAATCGTAGTCTCCCAAATACTGCCATTGGTGTCATGATTATATTAAAACTTTGTTACTTATTTTATATCATTATAATTAAAAACACATTTTTGGTACAAATAAAGTAAAATTTTGTACACTTCTACAGAACCCGCTCAGCAGAACACCAACTCTCGCCTAATGGGGTTACACCAAGTGATTTGTGTTCGTTTCGATCTCATATTGAATGCTTTAAAACCTTTTAAGTCCAACTGTCCACTGATAACAGCATTATAAACGAATAATTAATTGGTAATATTAAACAAGCTTCACTTATTCGCTGCATTTCATTTAATTTTAACGTTAATGTAGTGTTTCGAGTTAAAACGGTCAATTTTTTTTTTGTGGATTGCAGTCACAGATTATTAATGCTAGCATCAAAGCTTCGCATTTTTACTAGGTAGATTATTATAACAAATCTCGACTTGAAAGTGCATTATTGAACCTACCCTTTTAATATAAAGTGCGTCACATACTTTAACATTTAAAATATTACACAACCTAGTATTTTCTTGTGTTTGGTTTCACGCGAGTATTATACATTTAGAAAATGAAATGGTACCTCAATGGTGAATCCCACCACCACCCCTGTCAACTCGCTTCTGTCGGTAAATCATTGTTTCAGAGAGCCCG
>NC_052130.1:3671325-3695760 GCF_012273895.1 Zerene cesonia | reverse complement strand
AGCCAGCCCACATATAACATAATATTATGTCAGCCTACAAATGGCCAAAATTAAAATTTAATTGTTGAAAAGACCAAGATAAGCAAGAAAAAGCCGAGATCACCAATATGAGGCCAAAGTGTGAATAAGACAATATTAAAATATTTTTAACCAGTAAATCTAGTCTACAATTTTAATAATCCTACTAATGTTATAAATGCGAAAGTATGTAAGGATGTGTGTGTTTGTTGCTCTTTCACGCAAAAACTACTGAACGATTGCAATGAAATTTGGTACGTAGACAGCTGGACAACAGGAATAACGTATAGGCAACTTTTTATCCCGATATTCCTTCGGGATACGGACTTACGCGGGTGAAACCGCGGGGAGCAGCTAGTAATTAATAAAAACTTTAAATCTAAAATCTATACAGATAGCGCCATTACATAATATCAGTGAGTGTATTAATGATGTTTTAACTAAAACTATAACTAACAAACTATCTTATACGACAGATAACATAATACTGTACTAGATTAAATATAGAAATATAAGAATTTCATGAGAAGTAATTTACGTAGGTATGTTAGTATGAATGGTTAACTTTCTGATATCAAATTAAATAAGTCCATTACCTCCGAGTAATATTCTTTACGTAGAATTGTTCAATATAACGCCCACTCCTAAATACACCTTGCTATGATATAATTTTTATAAGAATACCTTGCGTATCTGGAGCAAATGGTATTGATACTTGATACTATAAACGCATTATTTCTTTTTTTTTTAATGTCCTAGCGGGCAACTGAGCTGGTGGTTCGCCCTATGGTAAACGTTCACCACCGCCCAAGAACATTCGCAGAGGCTCAGACCTCTGAGAATGCGCTGCCCGCTTTTAAGGGATAAGGGATAAGGAAAGGATTGATGACTGGAAAGAAGGAATGGACTGGGAAGTACGAGGTGAAGGAAATAGGCCTCCGGCTCCCCCACTCACAATAGCAAGCTATTATTTCACACCGGTTTTCTGTGGGGGTGTGGTACTTCCCCGGTGCGAGCTGGCCCAATTCGTGCCGAAGCATGCTCGACTTCCACAATAATTTCTCATCACAATGTTTGTTCGTTAACTACATCATGATTGAAAGAATTTTCATTTAAATTTATTCGTTTCTTGGTAATGTTTATCAGACAAGTGTTAATGAATTAAAACTGAATTTGATAACCTTATAATAGTGACTCAGTCGGTAGTATTTAAGACACCAAATTGGTAGACTTAACTGATTTATATTTTTATTCAAGTTCTTGATCATGTTTTCATTTCGAAATTGCGTTATATAACTAAGTATACTTGTTTTCCGTATGAGACTTCGCTTGGGTATTCAATGGATACTATAGGATGTGTTTTCCCCACGTTGTTTTCGTTCATGGGGTTTCCGGGATTAAAACTATCTTAAGTCCCTTCTCTCTATCTCTCTACCCAGTTTCATGCATATCAATCCAGTAGTAAAAAAACAAAAAAATTCTTTAGCTTTATAAATACAGAAGTATAATTTCCGGTTAAGGATGCCCACCTGACATATTTGCCTGGAAGAGATCACTTGTAAGTGATAAGGACGCCTTCTAAACTGCATATATTAGCATTAGTTTTATTGTACCTGTTTCTGCTATGTTGCCAGCAATAAATACATAACTAAGAATTTTTCACAGCCATTGTATTATAATAGTATCAAAACGATTAAAACCTCATCCAGACCACCGGTAGGGACGTGCCTTGAGTACAAAAGGCGTCATAGCACACCCCTAGTGAGTGTATTGTTATCTTATTTGTCAGGGACATTTACGATGCTGCGGCAACCATTTCTTACCCTTCGAGCACACGATTAGAGATGTGTTATTCGATGCGGACTCGATTTGCGGATTAGGGCGAGCGAATATGAATTTTGGAAATGTTTTCGCTGTTAGCAGATGATATTTCAGTGTGGTTGCTGGTTTGTAGTGGCTTGGAAGTAGTGTTTGACGTATGACTTGTATATCTTACAGAACATGTTGAAAACTTTACCTAGGAAGTATATAACAAAAATTTAAATGATTTTGTGTTCGATAAATTTGATAAAGCATTCATGAGGTTCTCAATTTCAATGTATTTTTATTCATGAATCGATGTAATTTAATAATGGAGGTATCTATTTTTGGACATCGGTTATTTAATCAAAATAACACATCAAAATAAGTTGCGGTGTAAACTGTCGAATGTTTAAAAACCTCTTTTTAGAATTTCATTAAAATTATTACGATTTATATCTACGGAACAAAGTCACGGGCATCAGCTAAACGGGAATCAGTTTTAATAAAATCAAACCTAACACATATCTATTGCTATAGGAGAACATATGAAAGTTTCATAGGAATTTTGCAGTGATTGGGTTCGGCTGTATACGTGACCAGAAATATTTATTTTTCGTATTCCGTAAACAAAATTAGGTCCGATATCCATTTATGTTATGGAATCTTTGGGAATGCTGCACGGGCCTGGTCAGATTTTAGTATAGAGTGGTTTTAGAAAGAAAGCAACTAAAAATGTTAATAATTATAATATAACGTACAAAAAAGCTCCTGAAAGGTATAACGGGGGTCCTGTATCAAGCAGTAGATAAGTATAGACTAAAAAAGGTGAAAATTAGACAAGTCGCACACGTTATTAAAAAAAAAAAAAATTGAAAACTTAAATATTTTAAATGAATGAATTTAAAAATTGTTCCATTTTTTAAATCTGATTGAGTTTATAACAAATGGTTTAATGAATAGCCAACACATTCATTAAATTAAAACTTTTCTGTTCATAGTCCTCAAATTGCCTTTTTTCTCAATAAATAAAAATTTAATTATAAAATGGAAAAAAACATTTTAATTGCTTGTGTTTTTACAAAAATATAATATATATCTTTTATCTTTACTTTAACAGTATCATTTTAATATCGATCAGTCGCCAACTGCCATAAAATTAGAGCCAAATAATTGAATATAGTGGACCGCATTAATAGCTGTATTAAAATTTCGATTATTACTCATTCACTTGATTTTCGTTACTCGACCTGAAAGTATCTGATAACAAGAATTTTATTCGTCAGTAATATATACATATGCAATCAAATTATGTTAGTTTATTATTTGTATGTCAGTGTGTATCTAAGAATCAAGACTTTTATATTATTATATCAAAAATATGTCGATTTCTATATCTACTAGAAGATAATTTTCGGTACGAATTGGGAAGGCACCAATCCCTCATAAAAGATCGGCGCCAAATAGTAACATGTAAATGCTACTGTGTTTTAATACGTGGAGGTGGAGGAGTGGAGTCGCAATCCATATCCGTTTTCTTACTCTCCCCAGTCTAGACGTTTCGGTTTTTCCCTTATATCTTGCACATTAAAGGCTCTTAAATATTTGGGCTGTGGTGGCGATTTCCACTCTAAAATAAAACAAAATGAAATAAAAAAGATTATGGCGTAGCGGATAACTGAGCTGGTAGTTCGCCTGATGGTAAGCGATTACCTTCGGCCATGAACATTCGTAGAGATAGTGCCTGTGCGAATGCACTGCCCGCTTTTATTAGGTGAGAAATAATAACTCCCGACTGGAAAGAATGGATTCGGAAGGGCGAGGAAAAAGAAGTAGACCTCCGTCTCCCCCACCCACCTATATAAAAGTTAACATAAAAATATAAAAGTTGCAGAGTCATGTGACACGACTTGGGCTAGCTCGCACCGGGAAGTACCACACCTCTGCAAGACCGGCGTGAAATAGTAGCATGCTGCTGTGTTTTGTACGGTGAGTGGGGGAGCCGGATGCCCATGTCCTTTTCCTTACCGTTCCCAGTCCTTTCCTTTATTTCTCTCATCAATCCTTTCCTAGTCCCTTCCCAATTAAAGTCGGCAATCCATTTGTAGCGGTGAAAGGTTTGCAATGGACCTTATGCCTCTCCAAATGTTCATGGTCGGTAGCGCTTACCATCAGGCGACCCACCAGCTTGCATTGCCGACTATGACATAAAAAAAACTATCGAAATTGCACACAAAATCAACGGAACGAGTAACACCACCAATTGATCAACATAACGACAGATGAAGCAAATGTAATTACACTGTAATTCGGCGCGTGCATTAAATTTATCGCCGTGACGTAACTCGATTTCAGTTAATCAATTACTTTCCGCGGTTTCAATGTTAATTGTTATACTTTCGAAAGTTTGAGCCTATGTTTATAATATTCGGTTATTTATTAACATTCATATTTAAAAAAAACGAGATATTTTATTGTGGTAGTCGAGCACGCTTCAGCACGAATTGGGCCAGCTCGCAGCGGGGTATTACCACACCCTCACAGAAGACCGGCGTGAAATTATATAAAGCTGTATTTCGTTCGATAAGTGGGGTAGCCGGAGGCCTATATCCTTTTCCTTACCCTTCCCATTCCTCTCCTTTATTCCTCTCGTCAATCCTTAATCCCTTTCCAATTCGAAGACGACAATCCTTTTGTAGAAACATAAGGTCTGCAATGGACCTTACGCCTCTCTAAATGTTCATGGGCGATGGTTACCATCAGGCGACACACCAGCTCCATTGCCGACATGATAAAAAAAAAAAAAAAACTTTTGGAGGAAATAAAAGGCAATTTTCTAGAAGTTTTTTCATTGTAAATAGCTTTATAATGGTTTTAGAATATTGGTTAGTGGTTAATTGCCTTGTCTGTTGAATGGAGTAATCACGTCCAAGATATTCAGATCTCATTGGAGCTAAGACCAAGCCTTTCTATTATACCATTTCGGTTAATATTGTATCTAGCCACTAATAATTTTGGATACATACCTATATGTACTTACCTAGTAACAAATAGCATTTAATTCTATCAAGAACCATATATTAAAATCCATTCAGCAGCTTTTACGTGAAAGAGCAAGAAACATTCATCTATACTTACAAATTTTCATGTTTGTAATATTATATTATCTGTGGTATATACATCATTTGCCATATCACCCACTTATCAAACTGGATTATAAAATGTTTATAATTCGAAATTCGAAAACGCATTTTTTTTTTTAATTTCTCATTTGTAAAGCTTTTGAATGCTTATAAAACTAAAAGTAATGTTTAAAATTGCAATAACAAAAAACAGGCCATATATAAATGCAGCCAACTTTCCAATTTAAAAGCTAACGCCGCAAACATGGCTCCCATAACAATCCGCACACCCTTTTTAATTCGTCAAACATAAGTCTGTTATCGTGATAAACTCCTATCCCCCGATATTAACTCAATTATATTACAATATCCCATCGTTTTGTTCCCAATTGTAGCGAAGAATTTGAGTGAAGTCCCGTGTCCCTTAATGGGGTACGCTAGAGGGTGATTCATTCAGTTAATTGTTATTTATAATAATAATAAATTAATATTGTAAGTAACGTTATTTGAATAAAATTAAACGTGAAGTTGAACTTTTGTATTTAGTATTTTCTTTATGTTACACTATGGGTTATATTATTTGATGATTAACTATTCTACTAATATTATAAATGCGAAAGTTTGTAAGGATGTGTGCATGTTTGTTGCTCTTTCACGCAAAAACTACTGAACCGATTGCAATGAAATTTGGTACGCAGACAGCTGGACAACTGGAATAACATATAGGCAACTTTTTATCCCGATATTCCTACGGGATACAGACTTATGCGGGTGAAACCGCGGGGCGCAACTAGTATTTATATAATGTTGTATCATGTGTGTACATACAAAACAAATGCTTTATGATGTTTTGATTTGATACTAGTACACTAATATAAAAAAATGTTTTATTATAAATAATTTCATTCATATGCCATAGTAGCGATAGGCAATCTGTGGTGAAATACCACAGATTAATAAACAGTGCAGTAAGCGTTACTTGGGCTTCTATGAAGATAATCCATTTTAAGCTGGCACATCATCTTTCAGTTATTTCATCATTTACAATGGAAATAGGGGTTCAAGATTAAATGGTGGTTTGAAATATTTATTTGTTTGGGATTGAATTAGTATTGATCTTAATTATATAGATAGGATGCCGTAATAAAGTTTGGTGGCTTTAATTTGATTTAGAAATGTTAATGGGGCTCTGAGGTACATCTTTGTTTACTTAAATATATTGATACTTTTTAATTATACTTCGGATTTAGTTATCATAATCCGCTTGCTGGCTATAGAGGATACATAATATGAATAAAATTGTCTAAAAATTGTAATGTATTTTATGTATGTATAATTGTATGTTTAAATACTATTCGCGTAAAGCAAAGCAATGACAAACATTTAAATAATAATTGAGTAATTGTCATAAATTCCACATATTGTAATACGTATTGATTTGGAAAATAACATTATTTGTGGAAATAGATAAATTTTAATTTTTAGTTAAACTAAAAATTAAATTTAACAAAGGCCGCGTTCCATCGATACAATATTGTAATCATTGAAATAATGTTTCGTATTGGTTGTGATGGTTCTTAATCATCTCAATAGATGGCGTGGGGTGCCCCTTAGGCACATGAAACCGAAAGAGTAGAAGAAATTCGATTACTGTGGCAGGATCACGGGTGGCCGAGAGGCTAGGCGTTGCTACGGTTAGGCAAGATACGCAGGTTCGAATCCTGCCTCGTGATCAAATTTTTTCTATTCTTTCAAAATTTCTCATAGATAAATTTTTCTATAAAAAAAAAATTATAAATATATTTCCGTGTCGTTCTAGAAACAATGGTTAAAAAGTTTATTTGCTTTACAGCTGTCTGTGACCATACAATAAAACAATCTGTCACACAAACAAACAAAACAATTTAACAGCTACTTGTAAGCGGTGATCCTTGTATGAAAGTGATATTAGGGGTGCCAGCTTTTACTTTTCAAAGTTTTAATAAATACAAAAGTGTGATTTTATTTAACAACGTACGAATACAATGAAATTTTATATTCATATTCATTACATTTGGCTGTGATATATATTGTACTAGCGCCCCGCGGTTTCACCCGCGTAAGTCCGTATCCCGTAGGAATATCGGGATAAAATGTTGCCTATATGTTATTCCAGTTGTCCAGCTGTCTACATACCAAATTTCATTGCAATCGGTTGAGTAGTTTTTACGTGAAAGAGTAACAAACATCCATACATCCATACTTACAAACTTTCGCCTTTATAATAGTAGTAGGATAACATATAATATAATAATTATAATATCAAGAGGAATGTAGATATACGAATCAATTTTTCTTATTAAATATAGGATTAATTGCACTAAAAACTAATTTAAAAGATTTATAAAATACAATTACATTTATACAATACATTACACTAGACATTCTTAATTTCATCATTTTTAAACCTCTAAAAAAACAAATTGGCAACCCTATCACAAAGGCGCATTACACAATACGCCGCTCTCTTTTATGTTAGGGGTGTGATAAAGTTATATTATATTCCACCCCAGTAGTAACCAGATGTAATCGTTCGATGCATTAATATAATAGGATAAATTAAATATTAATCTATTTACTTTGCCATTTGTCATAATCGTTTTAGTATCTTGCAGGTCGATATTCGTTAAAGACATAATAATAAATAAACATTTTATGTCTGCTCGCTTAATGGCGTGAGTCCATTAACCAATTAAGTAATGAATTACTGTATCTTATTAATGAATATAAAACCTTTTTTGTACAAGACCTTGGTGTGAGTATTGTTTAATTTTTGTTGTCATTTGTTTTAACAAACACTGATGTCAAATTTAGGAGTTATAACTCCTAAATTATATATCACAACAATTTTACATTGACCATTTTTCATATTGAATTTATTTATAAATTCGATTATTTCCACAGTAGCGCAATTAAATACACTACTGCAATATGTGTAAATTTCCCTATAAAATATCATTTTGTAATAACAAACTCGAATCGAATAATATCATTTCTTGCAGAGACCATTTCTGGCGAATCACTAACTGTCAAAACTATTCATAACCCAAGTATTATAACAATACAAGCATTCATCACTGTAACACAATTAAAAACGCTGTCCACATGTCTAGGACATTCCAATTTTCCATCTCATCAATTCCTAGTGAAATTAACCGGCCGTGAGAATCCAATGGAATCAAACAATTCGCTAGGGCCCAACGTACACCCCATCTAATTTATATCTCTTTTAAACAAGATGTTTTCCATTGAGCTAACGTCAAGTGCGAAATTCACTGTTGCACCAGCGTAGCAGATTATGGGAATCACGCCTCGATTAACGTTCTAGAACGTCGTATGTATCAACAACTCTTTCGTTGTAGATTGTACCTTATTGTGTATGTACTAACTCTTTAATTGTTTTAACAACATCACGCGTATAACCAATTACCTGGTTAGAATCGAAAGAGACAAAGTCTCATCTGCAAGCTTTTCTACTTTAAACCGTATTTCAAAAGCATCAGAGTCCAATTAAGTTTGAGGTAAAGAATCAATATCGAGAGTCAGTTAACACCGGTGATCTCTTGGGACGCAAACCCCAAAGCTTTGTGGGGTGGATGGAAAGTTTATGAAGGCGCACTTGTTAGTTTGGGGAATTACAAAAACTGTTACTGTATCATATGGGGGAGGTTTTATGAGTTAATAAAAAGTGGAAATTGGCGTGGTCCGTGAGATTTGCTTGGTTAATGTCTGTGTTATGAATATGAATGTAATTTGGAATATATATTCTAGTACTTTTCTACTTAAAATTCCGAAAAGAACTGATATTCATTGTATTTTTGTGTAAAGGCTTAATACGTATAATATGTTTGCACAATTAATTCAAAAGCAGCGGTGATTATAGAGACATCTTCGTTTACTAAAAATATCAAATTTTAAGATACGATCACCTATTCGAAGTGGATTTTCGTAATTTACCTATTATAATGCAACAAAGTGAATACAAAATATAGACCCTACACTAATAAGAATAATAACATGAAATTATAACTACAATGTACATTTATGTATAGAAATATAATAACCATGGGCGTGGGAGTGTATCAGATAGTTTCGTGTGACGATTTACAAACATTTATAATTTGTCTCCTGAGAATCACCTCGAGGGGATTAGTAACCATTCATCATGACCTCCCTTACCCCTCTTTGTTATAACATTCTAAAGTATTAAGGGTAAGTCGCACGAAACGGTAGGGGTCTTGTTACGTTGGTTATCACGATTCGCACGGATATTTGATGATATTCTAGATATAAGGATTATCGAGAGATTATGTGGGGTCAAGTGGGAAATATGCATTTTGATTTGACAGAGATATTTGACAGATATGAGATATGCTATCGACTGAATCCATAGTCATTATTTGAATTTATCCTTCGTCTTATTATCTAAATCCAGGAATTGTAATGGTTTTTGATTAATGGTTAGATTTTGTATGGAACTGTATGTTTGTTTTAAGAAGAAGAAGAAAATATTTCCTTAAAAATTATTCTGTTGGCTTCTATTTCGTGATTCAAACAAAACCAAAAGAAATTGACCCTTGAAACCCATTATATTTTCTTATTATCAATGACTAAATTTGAACTAAGAAACGTAATTCATTAAATCTGCATGCAGAAGCAGATATACAATTTTGACAACGACCACAGATAATAAATTCACAATAATTATATATACTCTGTGCTTACATAGACTACAGATTAACCGCCACAAGTGAACGATCAACTGTTGACATCGTCTGAATATTTGAACGAAGACGATTTCGGGTCAGCGTCTAACTGTCATCCGTCAAAGTCAATTTTAACTTTAAATTCACTCTTTATTTTTTCGTAGGGGGAAACATAAAAGCGTTATCGAGTTGGGGCGATGAAAATAATAGGGATGAAGAGAGAATTTTTAACATTGAAAAGTACTATGTTTAAATATTAACGCGTTTCGATCTGGACTTAGGTTTGGACTGCATTATTATTTACTACCTACGCGTTGGGGGTTTTCACTTGCCTTTTCATTGGTTAACGTGCTATTTTTATTGATACTCCACAAATTTTTGGCTAAAGCGTTGGTGAAAGAGTAAAATTAGTGTACGGTGTTCGTACATCAATTTGCGCGCTGTCGGCATTTTACGCCGATACGCGACATTTTAGTATTACATTCAGTTCGCATTCGATCACCATATAAATCGCGCTCATAACCATTACCCAAAGCATATACAATTAAGACAATAAACGGATTATTGTACTTAATTCTTTTATTTACCCTACAACACCGTACAATTAGCGTTTCGATTTTCTCTATGTATAAAGAGTACCTAATTGACATGACGGATGTTAACTTGTATTAAAATTACGTATGAAATTAGGAGACCATAAAATATATCATAAAAAATAGATTAATATACATATATATGGTGTGTTTCGTTTAAATTATACTAATATTCTATTTCTTTATAACTGATCGTGTTAAAGCCTTTAAGTTACTACAACCAGATATAAAACCTCATTTATTAAAAAAACATAAAATAAAATCCTGTCAATAACATTACACGTATATAAATTCAAAAATCGAATCTTGTTCCACAAAATCAAAAAAAGAACACCACGGTTTAAGTAAACATCGCGTGACACAATCGAACGTTAATCACCGTCTCAGTATAACAGCAATCAGTGATTGGCGTGCCGCTGGCGTGACGAATAAATCGTACAATCAAACGAGTTGACAATTCGGTATATTCTGTCAAATGTAACGTAATTGCTTCTTGAATTGGTGCGTGTGTTAACCGACTTAAGACAATCGTATGCTTGTTATATTGTATTTTAGAAGAATGATTGAAATAATTTACATTAGGTATATGTTTTCGTTTCTACCATAATTAATCATGTTTTCAATTATAGGAGGTATCTTATGCGAGCAGTAAAATCTAAATACAATCTTTTCGTTTTAAAAGCTTTTCCTGTATTACCCAGTTTTTAGGAACTACAAGTAATCAAAAAACGCATTACTTATCTCTCGATAGATTGTTCATTGTAATCTATTTTAATACATATTTGTTGAGTTTAGACATTTAATTTGAAGATACATGGAGGACACAGGCAAGTTAATTTTATTAGTCCCTACTGATAAAAAATAGATATAACTTTTTTTTATCTACATACTGCATATATAATATTTTTTAATTAAATTATTAATCAGTAATTTCTTATTGTTTACCATTTCTTAATATTGTTTAAGTTATTAAGCCCCGCCAAAATCCATCCAGCCCAGTATGTTTCTCAAAGACACGCTACAACAATTATCGGCAGTCAAGTCTCGGGTTCGAATCCTGTACCCTTACAGTTCATTTAGGAGCAAATTTGAAGGCCCTCACGCGATCATTAAAACTTTTTTAAAGATAACTTGTCCTAACAAACGGTACACGTGTCCATTTAAAGTCAGTTTTATTATTATTTTTTCATTTATAAATACAAAACAATTCCAATCGGCAGGAGATTCCCCGATAACTTTCGACTTTGATAAAGATACTTTAAAGTAAGTTCTATGGGAGAGAAGAGATTTTGGCCTAATCTTATCTTAATATATATAAATCTCGTGTCACAATGTTTGTCCTCAATGGACTCCTAAACCACTTAACTGATTATAATAAAATTCGCACACCATGTGCAGTTCGTTCCAACTTGAGAGATAGGATAGTTTATATTATTTCAAATACGATAAATGACTGCCCGGGCGGAGGCGGGGCGAGCAGCTAGTATTATTGTATATTTCTATTTGACGCGCTTAATTATGTTTTTATGCTGCTTTTTTGCATAAGATTTTGTTTAAAACTGAGCAGACGATCTTAAAGTTATCGATTAACTAATATATTTCGAAATAGACAGAGATCCGTTTTATTTAGATTACTCTTTATAAACCTAAATTATAATAAGCCTAAATTATTATAAGCCTAAATTATTAATAGATTTTAATTAATTTCAAGCTGTAAACTAATATATCGAATGTGTAGTTGAATGAATATTTTACGTATAACATCAAATTCTTAACATTTCTTTCTTGAGATTTGCCTGTTTCTTGTCTACTTCTACTATTGTTTCTCTTATTTGTGATTATGAGTTATTATCAGCCTATCAGATATTCATACAGCTTCCGAGCTCAGGCAATACTTGAGATATATTAAACATATTAAATATAATTTGCAGCGGTGCGGAAAGCAATTAGCACGTAAGTGAGACTGATTAGCGCCGCATCAAATATAATCCGGGACGCGAAGTAATTTGAGCGTTGTAGAATGTACGAAGCGTTGATGCGCTGATCCTACTATCCTATCTTACTTAATATCCTACTATCCTACTAATATTATAATTGCGAAAGTTTATAAGGATGTGTGTATGTTTGTTACTCTTTCACGATTAAACTACTGAATCGATTGCAATGAAATTTGGTACGTAGACAGCTCGACAACTGGAATAAAATATAGGCAACTTTTTATCCCGATGTTCCTACGGGATACAAACTTACGCGGGTGAAACCGCGGGGAGCAGCTAGTAATCTATAAATCTAATCTACGTTATCAATTTACTTAAAGCACTTACATTGTTTTCCTTCGATAGGTGTAAATTTAAATATTTATAATAAAGTATTTATTGACATTTGTGTTCAAGCGCTGCCCTATTAAAGATAAAAAAAACATAATCAAGTACTATTATTATATGTCATGTCACAACCGAACTTGTCTAGACTTTTATTCATTTTAAATCAGTAACTAGTTCAACATTATAAATAGCCAAGTCCAAAACTGAGCAGGAACTCCAAACGTATCAGCTCCATGTCCCCAGCGAGGATCGTTCCATCCCCGTCTCATTACGTAACCGCAGTCGTATCATGTACGCCTAGTCGACCTCAATCGTGGCTAATACACCACACATTTGAGTTATACTAGCTATTTTCCGTGACCTGTGTTATGTGATTCAAGTAACTATCTAGCTTTTGGCCGCGGCTTCGCACGTGTTAAATTCGTGGTTGGAGAGTAGTTTTATAGTTGTTATCATACATATAAACTTTCCTCTTGAATCACATTATCTATTGAAAGAAACTCATCAAATTCCGTTGCGTAGTTTTAAATATTAGACCATAAACGCCAAAACTTCTTATAGACATGTGTGTCTATAAGAAGTTATCCTAAAAGTAAGTTATTTGTAACTAGCTATAGGCCCCGGCTTCACCCGTGGTTCATATAGCCTATGTCACACATGTATGTGACAGAATTTTTGAAATCGGTCCAGCTATTTTTGAGTGAAAAAGATACAAAACTACATACGTAAACAAAATGTTTCCTCCTTATCGTAGTAGTGTAGGTGAAATGCTTTCTGAAACTCATAAGAGAACATATAGTCAAAGATTTCTCAAACGTAAGGAAACATGCAACAAAGCACAACGGATGTAGAAGTTCTTCCAACATTTTTAACCCACCATTAATGTTATCCAGAACACAAAATTACGGGCATTAATAACAGGACAGAAGTCACGTACGTTTATAATCGAATCCTTGCACCGCAAGCTTATTAAAATTATATTATAGAGCATTTTACAAAGATATTACTGAATTGTCGTTAAACCGGCCGTTTTGGACGGAAACCATTCCCCAAATCGATTTCGTTTATTCCAAGACAATTGTTTGTCATTTTATTTTTTAACGTAATTTGAGGTTTGAAAGCAATTTTGGGCGTTTATCTTTAGTTATTGAAGGATATCTGAACGTTGGTGTTGTTTTATTATCTTTGTTGTTTTAATAGTGTTTATAGTAATAACTAGCTTTGACCGCTTCGGTTTCTTCGCTAGGTTAAAGGAAAAATTTGACAGTACCGGCGTTTTTCCCTGCATGGTTCCTGTTCTCATGAGATTTCCAGAATAAAAACAGACAACTAAGAAGAGAGTTACTTTCGCATTTATAATAGAAGTGCATAGGCACATGAGACAACGCTACAAACTAGTGCTTTTTCCAGGATTGTATGATAGATGTTTGTCTTTTTAAATTGCATTTATTTCTCATAATGAAAGCAAGATATAAAAGTATTTTCTACTATTTTGTACAGATAAACAGTTGGTATATTATGTGTTTATTGATACCAATATATTCCCGAGCTTATTTTGCTGTATATAACTATTAAGATAATGTTAGCTTTCATATCATGAACTGATCAATGATTCTTATTATTAGATAAATATTAATACTAAATGGAATAAATGTACAAGTTAAAGAAGGGGAGGAAGGGTTAGAGGAGTTGTAATTTTTTTTTGTTAAGTGGTTCAAGGTTGAGCTTTTTATTGAAATATTGTTATCGGTTTCGTTTCTCCAAATCCTTATACAGATAAAAAAATTTAAAGACTCTAAATCCCCGTTTTTTCTAAACCTAAAGATAACAACCAACTTTCTTATCATATGAAGCTATTTGAGACCCCATCCGAGCATATTTGCAGACATTCAGTAAATCTACCCACTTTCACCCCCTACAACTTTTAAACGGCCCAACCGATTTTCATCAAACATATCTAAGAACACTCGCACATAAGTCACTTTTAATACAAAAAGCTAAATTGAAATCAATTCATCCGTTCGGGAGGTATGATGCCACAGACAGACAGATACACACGTCAAACTGATAACACCCCTCTTTCTGCGTCGGGGATTAAAAATACGCACCTACCTGATACAGTACGGTAGTACATTTAATACTTTAAATCTAAACTAATAACATAATATTTATATTATAAGATTGTTCGTTTGCTTGAACGCGTTAATCTCTGGAGCTACTGACCGATTTTAAAAATTCTGTCGCCATTGGATATATATGTGATCCTTAAGTGCTATTTATCTTATGTAACACAGGTGAAGACGGGGAGGACCGCTAGTATTATGAACACAACTATTAGGACGAAACGAAAATAGCATTCTCCTGTGTTTCTTTCGGTGAGTGGGGGAGCCGGAGGCCCATATCCTTTTCCTTCCCCTTCCCAGTCATTTCCTTTATTCCACTCGTCAATCCTCTCTTAATCCCTTCCCAATTTAAAGTCGGCAATACATTTGTAGAGGCGTTAGGTCTGCAATGGTCCTTATGCCTCTATAAACGTTCATGGGCGGTGCTAGCGCTTACCATCAGGCGTCTCATCAGCTCCATAGCCGACTGTGTCATAAAAAAAGCTTCTTTCTACTCAGGCAAAAACCATATGGTTGTTTCAATGTCGTATTAAAAATATGTATGTTCATATTTCATAATTTAATTCAATAAAATTGCTAAGCTTACATAAAATACAATTTTTTTCGTATTTAGAGTTTATGACCCCGATTTTACTGCCTATTTAGGAAGGACAAATGACTTAATAGGTTATTAATTATTTTTGGTATTCATATTTTATCTAAAATATTTATATCCCAAGTTCTTGCGATTAGTTGAAGTCCAAAGTCCATCACGCGCTAGTCAAAGAATTTTCGCTTTGAAACGTTGGCATTTTTTTCATAAAAAAATAGGTTGGTTTGGAATAAGGATGATATATTCAAAATAAATTCTAGTATAATTAGTGTAATAAAGAAATCTAAAGTAATATGTAACAATCCCCAGACCCCATTTCCTTTTCTCGGCCAGCTTAAATTTGAAATTTGATATAGTAGATATTATATAAGATATTCCCTTTCACTAGATATCCATATTGAGGGAATTGTGAAAAATATTATCCGCAATACATTACCCCTTTGCCATTTACATCAACCATGAACCATCGTAAGGAAACTGGCTTTTAAACGAAGAAAACCACATCACATCGAAGATCAGTGAAGTTTGAGAGCTACAACGCTACAGACACACACACACACAGACATCGACATAAAACTTGTCACACCCGACAAGGAAACATTCAAAAAAAAGGTCTATACATTCCTCAAAGGATGGCAACACACTCCCTAACATCGCGAGTGCCTATGGGCGGCGGGCATTATTTTCCATCAGGTGAACCGCTTCGTCCTTTGCCTCTTTAGTTAAAAAAAAACCTCTCTTTGTGTCGGGGGTTAAATATAAAGGCACGCGTGGGCATCATGATAATATTCATGTATCATTTAATCATCACATTATATATTTCACATTATGATAATATTTATCCAAACATTATTTGTTCATTTCAATTTGTAATAGTTTACATGATGTACTAAGTCATCATAAATTTTCAATGAGATGCGACACCGTGTCGCATAAATAATCTTTGTTTGAAACTGGTGAAAAATAAAACAATATAGTAAGAATTTTGAGTTTATTTACTGAATGTCGGGTAAAGTCAGTAATACTGAAGTACATACAGATTTCATATCTTCATTATTTGTGACTTAGGGTTACGTGAAGTGGCCTTAAACTTATCTAATAAGTAATTGATCTAGTTAGGCGATACATTATGCTATATTTACAAATAATTAAGCTATAGCTTTTGTATAAATGTTATTAAAATGAGCGATAAAGGAACCAAAAACATATATTCTTTCAATAGAGTGTACACTTATGAACAAAAAAGTCGTCATAAACATTAGTTTTTTTAACGTCTGTGAAGTTTTGATAATCTGTTCTGTCAAAATAACGTTACGTTAAAATGTATTTCAGAATAAACTTAAAAAATGAAAAGAAAAAAAATATGTTTCAGTTTAACAGACTGCCATAAGTTCTAAATAATTTGAATAATTATAAAAATAATAGTAACGGCCAGTTTTCATCGCTTGCTGATAATGTTACTGATGGCCTATTTCACACTTTTTTAACGAAAATTTCCACACTTTTTTAGTATTTTACCTGACTATATGAACGGAAAAAAAATGTTAAGAATCTGTGAAGCCAGCTTTAAATATTTCAAAATTGTTACACTTTGATTTTGTTTTGAACTAGTGTACCTACACCGTGCAAACCTAGAATCTAGTACCTAAATGATGTAAGTACATTTTTCATTCAAAAGCGTCATTAAAACAGTCTAAACATCCAATAAATACTTTATATCAAGTATGTACAACATTTTTATCTTAAACATGTTTATTACCTAAGTTTTACTATATTTTTCATTTATAATTACTAAGTATAATAATACTGCCTGTATTTATATTTACAATAAAATAAAATTACGAAATGTTTCATTGTTACTAGATAAATAACAATACAGCTGTTTCTATAAAATACTTGTTATCTGTGGCTTAACGTTAACTACCTATTAAAGTATCTATTTACCTATTTACAAATTATTTTTACAAAAAAATAAGCATTCATTATAAATTGTGATTTATTTGAGTTCCATTTAATTTGCTTAAAACGGGTTTGATTTACGAGACAATATTCCACTTTAAATGAGGACTAGCGATTACGGAATGTGATGATATATACTGTATACGATGCTTTACATAATTTATTTCACTCTCTACATAAAATCTTATTTTACTATTTACAATTAGAATCTATACCGTTTTTACAGAATGATTTGAAATATTATGAATGTTGCTACTGCATATTATAAAACCTCAAATTTGCATTTTATATATACTGGCTGTGCATATAAAAGTAAGTTTGAATTTAGAACTTCAACAAATTGGAGATGCAACGGGCGGTGGGTGCGCTGACGGTGCTTGATTCGACGCATTCATAAATGACGCATGATTTCCAGCCCACGGCTGCAAGTTTTGTAAAGCGCTTAACGCTGTATTCGACGCGGGCGTTGGAGCAGCGTTTTGTGGACCTTGATAATGAAGCGCTGAAAGCGGAGCACCGGGTGGTGGTTCTGGCATATAGCCTTTGCTAAGCGCTTCGGCTTGCAATGATAGCATCAAGCGGTTGGCCGCTTGCCGTTCAGCTTCCCGCTCTTCAGCCGTTTGACGTCTGGAACAAATAGAGAATTGCTTTAATTTTTGATACATGTTCTATATTAATATCATTGCTTATTTTTAAGTAATTGTATTATAATAATTTTAATTCACACGTAAAAAATAACATGTTTTGGAATATGCCGTTTTAAATCCTCATACAACATTAATGATAATTTTTATCCAAGTTTAAAATAACTATATAGTTTAAAAGGAATGGATTAACAGAATAATTAAAATTTGCCTCTACTGCCCGTACTCAATATTAAATATGACGGCATCATTAATTCTAAATACATTATCCGACTAATATTCAAATAGATTTGACATTTACAAGTAATTTCGTTATATACTATTAAACACAGGTGTGAAACAGCACCTACGACCATAATAGCATTAAATATTGATGTTTTCTAAATAGTCAACATGCATTAGCTGTTGCGGACTGACCGGCGATAATACCAATTAAATTGACAAATATTTAAAAGTAAAATTATATTAAGTAAAGAGAACATTAAATGTATTTTATAAGGAATGATGATGAAATAATCTTAGTGTATGTAACCTTCCTAGAATGGTCATTTGCTTGCTGGACAGATCTAAATTCTTAATCTATTAAACTTAATAGCATAAAGCTGAAGAGTTTGTTTGAACACGCTAACCTCAGGAACTACTTCCATTTCAAAAATACTTTCACCGGTGGATGTATACGTGATCCCTGAGGGCTACAGGCCTATGAACTTACCAAGGGCGAAGCCGGGTGGATAGTTTTTAACAAATATTTATTATGATGTTGTAAAGTATATTAAATTATTAAAAGAATTATAGTTAACCAATTAATTGTAGTTAAAATTCTTATAGTCGGATGTTAGGGGAATAACTATCCTTGTTTCTATTTAATAATCTGTGGAAATACTAACAGCTTTTAATAAAACATGAGGCTTAGTGGTTTATTCAATTTGAATTATGTCAATTAGTTAATCACTCGGTTGCTAATTGGCATCTAGGATGTCTAGCGGAGAACTATCAATCTATAATCGAATCGATACTAAAAGCGGTTATCTTTGTGTTTATTAATTTTCAAATACATGATTTTGAATTTCGAATTCGAATGGAATTAATTGTTATTTAATTTAACTGCCTTTTTATCAAACATCAACGATTAAGAACGTGTTTTTGATTATAATTAAATTCTTAGATTTCATACAGAACGTGTTTCTCTCAACAGATTGTTATTCTTTGTATTTTTATATGAAGGATTATTTAAAATTTCTTATCAATTTGTTGAACTTTAAATAAATCAATAAATATTGTCAAATCTATTACTTGATATGATGCGATTCAATATGGAATACTTAAAAACATTTGGCAAAAAAAATTACTAGTTGGACTAGCGACACTACGAGTTCCGTACTAATAAGGTAAAGAGATGCTGCAAAAATAATTAGCTACCCATCCAATTCATGACCATGCTAATTTCTAACTGCTGCTTAACGTCGATATTTCTTATGTGTCATTGGTATTTATCCTTTTCATATAGCTAGGAACATATAAATCTTGTCTACTATATATGCTTAAACCTTTAAAACTACGCAACGGATTTTGATGCGGTTTTTTAATTGATAAAGTGTTTCAAGAGGAAGTATTATTTACATTAACATCTATTAAACTACTCCGAAAACGCTTGCGAAACCGCGGGCAAAAGCTAGTTAACATTATATCTCAGATAAAACAAGTAATACTTTACAAGACCATACTAAATATACTAGAAATTTCCACCACAAATGATGGCATCATAGTATACAAAGCTCGTTAACACGAAACGAAGTCAAGTATTGCAAACTTCGAGACCCCCACTTAACTTAATACAGAGTGCTTGCATTATTTATAAAGGCACCGGATTTGTCGCGCGATTAGTTGTGCGACGCGTTGATTATGATGTCAATTGGCACAGGGCTGTAATGTGTAGTGGTAGCAAAAAAATCATACAATCATTTATTAATAAACATTTCATTTATTTATATATACAAACACATAGAATACAATGAAATAAATAAAATACTAGACAAGCATATGATAATATGTAAATAAAATCATTTTATAAGTAAAGTTATTTAGAAGCTGAAGATTTTGTTTGATTGTTTGTTTTAACGCTCATGTCAGGAACAACTAGACCCATTTTAATAATGTATTCACCGATGGACCAGGCTTGATGTAGAAACAGTAAACATACTTAGTTTGTTTTAAATGAAAAACTCATTCTGGTAGGAAATAATCAGTTTGGATATGATACCATACCAGACCTATACCGTGTAGACAGTGCAGTGTTAAAAAAAAATAAATGTTTATTTCTTTCTTTCTTTCTTTCTTTCAGTGTGTTTTTTTCTTATTTTAAATAAAACGACACCGATTTTATATATTTCTTTTCTTTAATAAAATCATTTTCCTTTTTGTCCATGTTAAATGATGTGTATAAAGTATAAATATATAGTATAAAGCCTGAAAATCGTAATAAAAATACTATTCTTTAAAAAATTGTCATTTATAAAGCAAATCAATGCAATAAAACAAAAAATTAAGTGTAGAAACTCTATTCATTGAGTATAATTTAAAACATCCTATAGATTGTGTTGGCTACATAAAAAATATCAATAAACGCTTTGAGCACGGCATCGCAATTTTACAAAATGCTTTTAATCCAGCGGAAAAATTAATGTTGAGACTTAAGCTTACACTTAACTTAGGGTGAACACGTTCACGCTAAGTACCTCATTGCTTATTAAGCTAAGTAAAAGTTTATGTACAGTTTGAACCGAGGGAAAGCGAAGCCTAAGTGATCCTTCCGTTCTTTCATTAAAATTATTAGCAACAAGCTGCGCCCCACGGTTGGTTACAGTTGTCCAGCTGTTTATGTACCAAATTTCATTGCAATCGGTTCAGTAGTTTTTGCGTGAAAGAGCAACAAACACACACACATCCTTACAAACTCCCACATTTATAATTTATTAGGATAGTAGTAAGTAGGATAGGATGACACGAATTTATTTGAGACATTTACGGGAATACCTAAGCTCAGGTAAATCTTATTTAATCTGTTCAGTACGTAGTTAGCAATGTGCGGGAGTGGTGCACGCATCGGCACGAATTGGGCCAGCTCGCACCGGGGAAATACCATATCCACAGAAAGCCGGCGTGAAATGGTTCGTAATTCGCAGAGGCACTACCTCTGCGAATGTCTGTGGGCGGTGGTGATCGCATACCATCAGGCGAACCACCAGCTCAGTTGCCCGCTTATGGCATAAAAAAGCTTTCCGCCCGTGTCTTTGCTCGCGTATGTAGATAAAAACTATCATACGTCCTTTCTCGAGTCACGAACTATCTTCGTACTTAACAAATTTGATTCCAATCGATTCAGTGGCTTAGGTGTGAAAAGAGACAGACAGGCAGATAGATATACGGACAGCAAGACAGATATATTATTATATTAGAGCAAGACATAGTTATATCGCATTTGTTATATTATATAGTTAAAACATATTATAGTAGGGATTATATTTTAGATTTATAATTTAGAATAACTTTTGCACGCGGTTTCGTACGCGTTAAATTCGGAGTAGTTTAATAGATGTCATTACACATATAAACCTTCCTCTTAAATCACTCTACCTATTAAAAAACCCATCAAAATCCGTTGCGTAGCTTTAAAGATGTAAGCATACATAGAGACATAGGGACAAAGAATGTGACCTTGTTTTATGATATGTAGTGATTCAATAATTGCGTGTAACGTTGTTCTCCTAACTAATAAATAAAATTACGACTTATTTACATTGGTGTTAAAAAGGGCTGATTTTTTCAATTCTTGATGAAAATGTAGTGATCGAATATCGTATTACACAACCATTTTAAAGATGTGTTCTCATTGCTCGAGTTTTGATATATAACAGGTGCTAATTTAAGTTTATTGTGTAACACGCATAAATTTTAAACAAGGATTGAAATATCGCTAATAAGCTTTGGAAGAATGTTTCAAGCCATATCTAAGTTTAGTTGCAAACAGGACTATGTATATTGTTTGCATAAATAAATACACAAAAAGATCCAGTGATACGTAGAAAAATAAGTTCATTCAAGCAATTAACAATTTTGCATAAAGGCATCTGCGAGTTATTTAATTTAACTTTAGATTAAAATGCTATAAGAACACACAACAAAGAAAATATCCGCTTTCAACATTGTAACAGAACTCTCATATATTTTTAGGGGTCCGTAAATTATTTTTGTATTTTTAAAGATCCGTCCTAAGAGTAAAACGGAAATTTATCATATTACTAATATTTCAAGTCCAAAAGTTCTTCTGTCTGTCATTAGGCTATATATATTCTTATGATCCATGATAGAGACAGTTGAAATTTTCACAGATAATGTACTTCTGTTGCTATAATAAAAAGTCGAGGTTAAGCAACGGTTGTCTTGGTTAACAATTGGATGGGTGACCTTTCGACTTTTTTTGCAGTTGCTCTTTAGCTATTTTGTTCGGAACCCCCAATATGAGTCCGACACACAATTGACCGATTTTTATCTTTCCGACTTTGAGATAAGACATATTGAAAATCATAGACCAGAAGGTCTAATTTACCTTGCACAAGCGGCTGTATTAGTAATGTTCTTTGCATTTACGTATATCCTTGTATCGGTCTAATTAAGATAGCCCGACTTACTGGTCTAATATTCATTTGCATGCGAATACAAAAACGATCAATAATAAACACTATCGCAGTACAAATATGGTTAAATATTCATTGGAAGCTTATAAGGCTTTTAGTATATCACATCGAATGACCTAAAGCGACTCAATTAAAGGATTATCGCTATCGAGAAAATCATTGGATACTTCGAGCTTAATTCGAATCGATTTATTTTGGGATTGACATAACAAAGTTTTGCTATATTTGTTAAGCTTATAGTGATTTCAATTACTGAAATGGCTAAATCATCATTTGATATTTTAAGAGAAAATACATTATTTTAGTTTATGTATTTTATCATATGTGTATGACACAAAAAAGTATTTAAATAATTCATTTCAAATTTATCACGTATTTAAACATAACACAATCATTCACTACTCTAAATCATAGAATAGACATTACACGCGTTTTATCGAAATAAAGGAAAGTTGTTTATCCAACCATTAAATTTAATTTTTAGTTTTATAGCATTGAAATGCTTTATAAATGAGAAATTTTACTACGGTTAGGCAAGAAACGCAGGTTCGAATCCTGCCTCGTGATCTAATTTTTTCAATCTTTCAAAATTTCTCAACCATTAAATTGTTTGCCCAAAAAAGTCAATGTATTTTAATATCTTGTACATTTTAATAGCGCATTTTGTAAGCGATGACTCAATGGTTAGTACCTCGGTTTTTAATCAAGAATCCGGGGGTTCGAGACCGTGCAAAGTATTGACTTTTCAATTTATCTGCACATTATACACATCACTGCTCAAAACAGCGAAAGTACAAACACGTCTAATAACTGAAAGTTAGACGATATGTGATGTCTGCTAATCACTTGGCCAGCGTGATGGATTATGAAATCCCATCGATACGCCTTTGTCCTAGCGAGAATTGATATAGGCTGGTGATGATGATGGCATCTTAAGATTCTACTTAACGCAATAAATTCTCATGAAAAACAAGTCAAATATTACTGAAATAAACAACAAACACAAAGGTAATAAATAATTATTTCACAAACTTTCATCACAAGTTAATTACATAAGGCTAATTAGAACTGACAAGGGAATGAATTTCGAGTTAATATCTCCTAATTCAGAGTTGATCGTGATATATTGTTGCCATCCCTATTCCGTGTTCTTACTATCTATAAGGTAAGTGTAAGTAATTTAGCAATATTCAAAGGATATCTATATTAATATTAAAAAGCTCAGTAACTACTAGTCCGATTTGAAAAATTCTTTCAGTGTTAGATAGCTCATTTATTGAGGGAGGCTATATGTTATATACGTACCACGGGCGAAGCCGGGGCGGACAGATAGTTGTTAAATAAGAACCTAAATATATAGTTAATAAAATATAATCCATAATATTAAATCAAATAACAGTTCAGATTCTAAAATCTAGTAAATAGATAACGATAGACTAAAGACTAAGTGACGAAACGTACGTGATGGTGAACGAAGTTTTTTAGATTTTCAATTTGTAAGATTTTTATTTTTATATATTTTATCTAGTCCAAGTCTCAACCACATAGAATTTATCCTCAAAAAATATTAAAATGAATTAATTTTCGTATTCATAATAAACACACACACATAAGATGCAGGAATAATAACAAATTTTATAGCACACACACATTCAAACCCTTCATTTCAATTTACTTCCAAACATTGACAGTAAGCTATATACTTACAGGCGGCACCGTCTGTGTTAATGAATCATTGAACAAAGCGCTAAGTCTATTATCGCAGAGAACTTTATTATAAAGGTAAATGAACGAACTAGTGATGTGCGATTTAAATATCGA
>NC_052130.1:3666906-3670325 GCF_012273895.1 Zerene cesonia | reverse complement strand
CAGACAAAGCGAGGTTAAAAATCTTTGAAATTATTTAAAGATCATAGATTTTATCATAATGTAGTAAAATTTAATAAAGGTATTTATCTAATAAATGTATTACATCTCCAGATTTTTCATGTCATTCTAGTCCCAAAATATGCTATGAAAATTAGATGAATTATAGTGAAACTAAACAACACGGCAGAACATATTAGTCTCTAACAACAATAATATCCTAGAAGAGATAATTCGATTATCTCTAGCACATAAGAAGAAAAAGTATGTGTACTGAGAATAAATTTACACGCAAAATTGTCCTGTTAATCCGTCGTTTCCCTGTCGTCTTGTATCAATCGGGATACGGATTTGTTTCGTAATTCTGAAGGAGACAACCTACAAGCAAGCAATTATACTAAAGACATTCAATCTCATTCAAGTAAAACAGGCGTATCTGCCCAATCACCGCTACAAGACTTTCATTCCAACATACTTAAGGATAAGAGCTACAATACTTTGAACGAACACAAAGATAAGGAATTAGCAATTCAAGAAACAGTAACGAAAATGTTCCCTTTTGTAAGGAGCGTAAGCGCTGTTTTTATGGAACAAACGTGTCCCCCTAATTCGGGGAGTTTTAATATTCACTTATACAATGGAAAGGAATTACGGGAGGAAATGAAACAGGGTTAGTAAATAAATAAGGACTCGCCTCCCATTGGGTTACAGTGTGTTAGATGTGGTACGATCGCGATTCGATTTGTTAGAATTACACCTCGATATTGACTCGAATTGGCTACGAGAATGTGTGAATAGTTTGCAGGATTTAGCCGTTTCCTTAACCAGATATAAAAGCTTGAACATTCTGTATTGCTCTTTCGTCTTTATAGATTAACTTGTATTTATACAAATTGTGAAATTTAAGTGTTAAGAAGGGCTATAGTGATTAACTCGAATGTTTTTTTTTCAATGTACATAGATATTTAGATAACTTATACCGTAATAATAATATTTGTACTGAAAAAAGGTCGAAATACGCTAAAATATGATCACAAAATGCCTTATTCAATACATTCATTAGATAGTTAACAAAAAAATTCCTCACTATATAAAAGCTAACAGTATACACATACATATTGCATATCATATGGCAGAATCAATGCTGCAGCTTTTAAATAGTTTATTTGATAAAGTGGTCACGCATATGAAGTATTTTGAATCATTCGAAATTATAAAAAGAAATCCAATATAACATAAACGAAGCCAGCTCACAAACGAGCGTAAAATAAACCTTAAAAGGTAAAAGTCGCAAAAATAGACAATAAACTTGCTACGAATACATGTAAAAAGGCGAGCGTTCGTCTTTTCCACTGTGGTTAATAATTGATGAGTTAAACTGCCGAGTTGTGTTCCTCATACAATATTTATCTCCCTAGCTACCCCGTGTTACCGCCTGCTTGATGCTGTATCTATAGCATATGTATAAACACTTAATAGCTTAGCTTTGTTACGGTGATTACACTTTTTGTTGGGGGACGCAATATGTCAGGCGATTCCATCTCAATTATCATATTAAAACAACACATTTTGACATTTGTAAGTCACTTTCCTAATGAGAACTGTAGCTTTCCTAATGAGTAGTATATATTATGTTATCTGTAGTATAGGCACTCTTTTTGATGTTTTCCTAAATGTTTTGTTTTATATATTAATTGAGCTATGCAAGGGTCCATTTCTCTAAATAATCTTGCTAGTTCAAATATGATAACAAAAAGCAAACAGCTATTATAAAACACGCGACATTCAATAAGTTAATATAAAATGTCACCAACATAAAATACATACAAACAGCCTCATTTAAATTAATTCCCATTCATATTTATGAGGAAAGATGTAAATTAGAATGTGTTAATGTAATTGAATATTGATGAATTTAAATATGAAACGAAATACTAAAATGTTTCCTCAATATATATTCAAATGTATTGTTTTAGTGTTTTAAACATCTGGTGCTTTTAAAGAGCGCTATAAACATGTCGGAACATAATTTTTTGGCATTTTTTTGCAATAATATTAAACATTTTGTACGCTTTCATCGGCTTCATTGATATTAAATCTAGCATCAATCTAATTGTATTTCCAGTCATAACAAAAATTAAAGTAAAAGTTTATAGATACATAAACTGTGACATCATTGAAAAAACTTTTTTTTTAAACAGTTTCCCAATATATATGTATTGCCCTTGAACGATAAATTAAAACTGTATTCCTCATTATCAGTATTTGCTTTCGTTTTCAAGTGCTTTTTGTAAGACCTAATAAGCAGACACTGATATTGTATGTACCATTAGTTACCATTGTAGCAAATACCGTTATATCATTGTATGTAAATTTATACGTACAAATAAACATCCTTTATAAATTATTATCGATACCGAGTTACGCACCCAGCATCATTTATCGATATATCATAGCGCCTTGTCACACCCTTATCTAAAGGCTGGCTTAAAAGCATTGTACCAGAGACTTCTATTTATTAAGGTTTATAGTATAATCAATGTTGGTAGATACAACATGCCTAGATATTTTGTATTATCTGTATTGTACTTATAATTTGTTTTATTTATTGCATATACAACATTCTAATATTATTCTATTGAAATTTATTATCTGTTTATTTGTTTTGCGTCTGGACCACAAACGGATTAAGATTCATTTCGACGTACAGATAAAATAAACATTTAAAAATATTTTTTACGACAAAAGGGTAAAACGGAATTGTGCTATCACAGTACAGTCCCTAAGCTGTATCTTAGACTGTTAGAGTAATTTTCTATCTCCTTAGCTCTATAACGATAAATTACAAAAAAATCGTGCAATCAACCCATAAATTGGGGGGTTGACCAATTTTTTATTGCAGTTGCTGCTTGTTTGTAGGGAACCTTAGTATGGCGAGTCCGACTCGCACTTGGCTGATTTTTTCAAGAAAACGTGACTTGGTAAAAAAAATGTATCAGGAATGGTTGGCAAAGGGAAGTCATTTGATCTTTCAATTTAGCCATACTAGTGGTACCCGGGTAAAAAGTAGCCTACGTGCTAATCCAGACTATAATCTATCTCTGTACCAAATTCCATACATATACGATAAGTTGTTTTCGCGTGAAAGAGTAACATACATCTATCCGTACTTTCGCGTTTATAATATTAATAGGATGTATTTATTTCTCAAAATAACTGTACATGTGTATATTTAAAAGATTTATCGATTTTTTATTTTTTTTTGTTCAGTACATACAGTAGATCTGAGATCTGATCAGTAGATCTGTTTTGTTTTTGTTAAAGCAACAATATCTATATATTGTTGCACAGAGGATGCTGTTTACAACTTAACATCAAAAATACGGTCCTATCTGGATAACAACGAAAAATGCGTGGGCGTT
>NC_052130.1:3645982-3665906 GCF_012273895.1 Zerene cesonia | reverse complement strand
CAGGCTTTAGTTTCTACCAATATAATTGTATTATTTAACAGTTTTAATAAAGACTTTATTATTATTATTATTATTATTGTAGTTCACTATGAGAGAGTAGTAAGAAAAATATAATTGCCCATATATGTTTCACGCATTTAACATTTGTTTAAAGGAACCTGCAAACGGTACAATGCCACAGCAATCCTATAGTGCCCCTCATTTATCACAGACAATAATAAATGCCATTTCATTTGTGGCTAATCTGTATTCGATGACATTTCAATAATAAATAGTCCAATAAGGATATAGCGTAATCAAATTAAAAGTTATTTTCTGGTTTCTTATCAGTTTGATGGAACACCGTCAGATATTAATTCGCGACTCAAAGTTCAATGTTTTATTTATAATCGTTATGATGTTAATGCATTGTTTATAAATTGAATTTGTATTTTTTTTTTATTTGCGTGTGAGTCACGATGTTGAGCAATATTCGTTTATTCTGCATGAAGGTTTTATTAGTTATTTATAAGATGAAAGATTATTGGGTGTATAGATTTCCTGTATATATTAGGTCATTTGATTGGTTAAAAGTCAGATTACAATAAGACCTCTAAAGAAAAAGATGTCCGATTTCTAGCGTTTTCTCCAATTTGTACAAAAATGATTCTCTTATTTCTAGAAATTACCAGAAGACCCAATAACACAGTCGCATAAACCTTCGATAGTTATGACAATCTGCAAACAAAGCAAATAATATCTTGCAACGACAATTTCTTACTATATAAAGAAATTGTCATTCTGAAATATTAAGTGGTTTTTTAAACGTTTTTACATACTTCTACCCTGAAACTTTTAGGAAGGTTTCGTTTGCACAACGCTCCCTTTAAACTATTATTACAATGAAATACTTCTAATTCTACGAATATTCATCATCAATAATAGTTATATCATGCACAATGCCAGGCGTCATCTTCGTTAATTAAATAAACAGCTTCTAAGTCAATTTAAAATCAATTTCTAGTTACGTCAGAACCATTAACCGCTACATTAATCAAAGGGATCTGGCAACACGGGGTTGTTTGTCCCTCGTTAGCTGATAAGACTTTTAATATTAAACAAAACAAGGAATAAAGATAACATTTAAGTGCTGGTTAATACAAACAGACGTGTTATAAATCGAGCGGAGTTAATAGACTGTCTATCGTATTTTATTTTATATGCATTTGTCCGTGTTAATATATTTATAGTGAGTAGTGTCAACTCTATTTTTGAGATTTTATTTGTTTATATGAAATTTTTGTATGGTTTTATGAAATTATTTATCTCTGAGTCACATGTACATTGTATATGATACATTCTGACAATTTTTTACAATATCTAAGTTATTGTCTCTTACCTTAATTTTGCTCCTCTTTGCGATATATAGAACTATTTTGCAAAAATAATGCTTTAACATATACCTGAAATTTTTATTTTTTATATTTCTTTAACTAGCAATGACAAAAACAATTAAAAGCATGCTATCAGTCGGTATATCACGTATAATCTCCCGCACTCCAGTTTTTTTTTTTCAGAAAAGCAGTGGCTTGGCGCCGCTCCTATCGAGCATGGGTTATCTGTGCCGAACACAACAGCGCTTGTCCATTAGACGGTAATCGCTGTGCCACCAACACGAACGCATTGTCTCACACAGAATTGGAATTTTGTTTTTGCCGCGCTATTGCGTTCCAATTTTGAATTCCATTTGACTTTTTTTTGTTACATGTCAATTAGCTATTTGTTCGCTTCTATTTTAGTGACCAGCGTGTCCTTCTCTTCTATTACCGATTATATTTGGGTAGTAACATTAAGTAAAAATTTTTGTTAGGAATAGTAATATAATCTATGGTACATACTTTGTTATAATCAATTCTAATTTCAAGAATCAGTCATTATATTCAATTTGTACTGTGTACAAAATAATCAAACAAGTAGTCAATATAGATTAGTTTAGGTTGAATAATTAATTTCAATCGATATATTCTGTTTTATCGACTTTACACTGTTCATAATATGTGTTCTAGAGGCGTTGTTTTAAAAACATTTTAACAAAATTGTTTCATTATTTTAATAGTGGATGGTGGTCATTTATTATATTATAACTTATACTTAATCTATACGGTAATACCAGATTTATGCAAAGTTGAAATCTTACTTGTGTAGTTGAATCTGGTCTTTTCCTTTTTCTGTGTATATTATGTTAATAAAAATTAAAATATTTAAATACATGTGATATATTATGTGCAGCGTTCATTTAATAAGTGGTTTTATATGTTCACATGATGCGATTTTTTGCTTTCTTTAAAATATAAAAAATGACGTAGTAATTGTTATTATTTTTAGACTAGA
Source organism: Zerene cesonia (assembly GCF_012273895.1). Classification (NCBI taxonomy): domain Eukaryota; kingdom Metazoa; phylum Arthropoda; class Insecta; order Lepidoptera; family Pieridae; genus Zerene; species Zerene cesonia. The sequence goes on along the minus strand of NC_052130.1, from coordinate 3,663,536 downwards.
CAATTTACAAAATTTATGATGATTTCCTCCTATATACATCATTTTTTAAAGCTTCAGATAATAAATGTAAATAAAAAAAAAATATATCGTCTGGTAGATACTTTTCATGTTTTGAATAAAAAACCTACTAATATTATAAATGCGAAAGTTTGTAAGGATGTGTGTGTGCTTGTTGCTTGTTGCTCTAAAACTACTGAACCGGTTGCAATAAAATTTGGTACGTTATCTACGTATATTGTGCTGGGTAACAAACACGAATCCCAACATAAAAGATATATAGGTACCATTTAATTAATATATGATTTATTAGCTGCGCCCCGCGGTTTCACCCGCGTAAGTCCGTATCCCGTAGGAATATCGGGATAAAAAGTTTGCCTATATGTTATTCCAGTTGTCCCGCTGCCTACGTACCAAATTTCATTGCAATCGATTCAGTAGTTTTTGCGTGAAAGAGCAACAAACACACACACATCCTTACAAACTTTCGCATTTATAATATTAGTAGGATAGGATTAATAGGATAGTAAGAAGTCTAGATTGAAACGTAAACATTTATATGTAAAACCTACCTCCACTTCGTCCGCCGATTTTGGAACCAGGTCTTCACTTGCGCGTCTGTCATCTTCAGCGTCTTAGCGAGGGAGGCTCGTTCAGCCGACGCCAGGTACTTCTGTTTATGGAACCTCTTTTCCAGCTCAGCTATCTGCATCCGCGTGAACGAGGTGCGCGGTTTCTTCCGTTTCGGCGGCGTCCTGTTTTGGTATGGGTGGCCAATCCGCCGCGTGATTGGGAATGAGGCTGGAAGAAATGTGATGTTAATGGGATGTTTATATAATAGTGGTTAAGGGTCTTCTCAGCGTTTGTATGTCCACTGCTGGACGTAGTGGTTAAGGGTATTTGTATGCAATTATTTTTGGGGGAGGTTTCCAATTGGGGGAGGCCTATGTCCAACAGTGGACGTCCTAAAAGGCTGCAACGACGTATGCAATTAGCTGTGCCCTGCGGTTTTACCCATGTTTTACATGTACAACAATGGAGGAAAAATAATAGGAATAACGTGATGTTGCCTATGGTTTTCTTGTATAAATGGACTATGTAATATTGTAAGATTCCAAATGGAACCAGTAGTGCTTGAGATGATCGCGTTCTACAACAAACCTTTCTACTTTTAAGTTGTCTAATTCTTTATAGAGTAGCTTATCTGTACCTACATCCAAAGATTACCCAAAGTAAGAAACTGGTACGTTTATGTCAGTTATTTTTTTTTTTTTTTTTTGTATAATTCTTAGAAAATTTTATATTGTTTAAGAACGTAATAATAAGAACACAATTGGGAGAAGCCTCTCGCTCCTGAGACACAGTGTTATACTAGTTCAGGAGCCTAAGGATTCATATAACTACACATGTAACGTTTTCATGCAAATAAAGATTTCATTTATTTATTTATTCATTTATTTAAGGATTTTCATTGCTGGGTCGGCGTCTATTAGGTATTATTGCGTTAAGGGAGTTTTTTTCTACGCCTTTATATAAACTAACTGTCCGCCCCGGTTTCGACCGTGGATGAATTTTTGAAATCGGTCAAGGGGTGTTTACCTGAAAACGTTACAAACATACAAATTTTCATCATTTTAATATTAGTGTAGATTTATAAATTTCAATTATAACAGTAACAATGATTTTAGTTACAAATTATGCATTCAAATTTAACGTCTCGTAATTGTTGCATTCATCCGCTGTTTTAAGTTCCTTAAAAAACTATATTTCATCATATTTCATATCAGTGCTCTATTGTAATTAAAAAATACATCGCTTAGAGCACAAAAAGTAATACAAGAACAACCAACATCTCATACACATTAGTAGTATACATAACAATAACATTATTCAAAAATTCTCGAGTTATCAGTAATAACATCGCAGCTATTAAAGAAATTAGTCCAAGATTACCTTCGAGCTTATCTTCATAATTGAAATCACGATTTAATGACACAACACTCGTATTACAAAGCGCCATGAATAAATAAAAATCTCATTAAATAGCCTGTATTCAATTTAAATTGCTACAGCAATATACGCGCCGTGCAATCAAAACGCTCCATTCATAATAAATCTTATATTACGCGTCTATTCGTGGAAAACGCTTAAAACGAATACAGATTAAACCACAAGATCGTAATAACATAGCTTATGTACCGAAATGCTTAAAAATGGTATTGGTAATTTTGTTGTTGGCAGCACTGGTAATTGTTTATGGTTTTAAGTGGAAAGGTTATACTTAGCCGTTGTATTTGAAACGTTATAATATTTATTGTTGTTTGTATTTATTTATCGTTGGGAAACTAACAATCCAATGTTTAATTTTTAGTTTTTATAGCATTGAAATGCTTTATAAATGAGAAATTTTGAAAGAATAGAAAAAAAAATTGATCCCGGCTCGTGATCAATTTTTTTCTATTCATTTAAAATCCAATGCTTCTTATAAATTATAGACCATCGTAAAGCAAAAAAAGATAAAAATTATATATGAGTACATAAAATAGTTCAAATTGAAGGTCGTCATTCGATAGATAACTTTATGATCAATCAACATAGGTTGACGGACTCTTTGCGACAAAAAAAAAATAATAATATTCTCTATGTTATGTTCTATATTCAAATATTAAAAAAAATAACCGTTGTTTAAGATTGGATACAGTATATAATGATCAGTATTCATTGTAATAGTTCCGATTTGTATTAAATCGTCCGTGTGATGAGCTCATTTTTAACCAGGATATTGAATTCAATGTCACTAGTAATTTCATCGTGAAACGTGTATCATTATGGAGGTATTAATTTATTTTACAATATCGTTGTAATGATAATATGTATGAGGCTTTCAATGGTTTTTGTTAACTAGGTTTTATTTCATATTCGTTCATTGTGAGAGTTTTGTTGATACTTATTAATATTTACGAATGAATTAATAATATGTAATAATTAATCATATTTTTGGTAATTTCCTTATGTATAGATATAGATATATGTATCATTGAAATACCCACTGGAATATACCCATTGATTTATCTAAATGACTTTGTCAAAAAGATTTAAACCTCATTTATAATGTACATACTATACTTAAAACTAAATTGACAAAAATAAGTATGTACCGTATAATTTATATAGATCCAAAGGTCGTACCAACGAATTCCATGCTCAACTTTCATAATGTTTTCAAAAATGGAATCCTATTAAGCCGCCTGCCCTTATTGGCCAACCGACAACCGTAATGGCTGCTTTACGTGACCACAAATAATGTGATTGTGGGGTTTATGCATGATACATGAGCCTTACTGCATGCCGAGTATTAACATACATTTAGACTTATGTGATGAGACATTTATTAGTATATTATAAGAAAAAGCTTACTATATAATACTCCTATGGGTACAAATAAATAAGCGGATAAAATGATATTTAAATTGCACGAAGTTTATTAATGTTTTATTGTTAGTGAAGGTTGTAGCTGGCAATTGAAATACAATCAATAAATTGAACATTACGATTGTAACTATGATCCTAACGTTTATACCAAGTAGCCGTAAAGAAAACTATTTACACTTTATGTTCTTCCATTAGGTTCTAGATATATAAATCTGCCCCTAGATTGCTTTAATTATTATTGCTTGTTTCTTATCATCATAAGAAGTTAACACATGTAAGCTATGCTAAACTAATCCAAAAAATTATTCCAAGATATATATCAATAATAGCCGCTTGTCCCAGCTTCGCCCAGGATCTACCAGGATATGAAGAAAATAGAAAATGGTCCATCAAACTTACAGATAACGTGTCTTACTTTTGCTAAAATAGTTAAAAAAGCGGATCAGAATAACCAGAAATTAACCCATACAACGTCACAAACTCACTAATCCACTACAGCTTTCTTTGAACATATAGATAATTAGGTATCATATCGATATATTTGACGCAACACCTCCACATATACATACACACACATTAACACAAACAAAAGCGTAAAACTATGAACATTTAAATATCTACTTGAAAAATATTGATCACTAGGCGGTATCCGAACACGCGTCATTATACCAAACCGTAGCATTTAAAAAAAACTAATTTATACAGCATTTCAATGCTATAAAACAGAAATTAAACATATAAACTTGTTCGACATACACAAAGTTTACGTCACACGGTATCAGGGTGGAAAAGGGTGGGCTAACAAGATTTGTGCTTCCCTAATCGTGTTACAGCGTATGATTCATGCCTGCCTCGACAATGTGGTTTCCTGTACCTATTTATTGTATGCCTTTATTGTGTATTGTGTACACCAAATGGGGATGTGTGCTTGTATTTTTTAATGTTTTTGCATCTTTGGGCATATAGTTTAGCAGCGGTACGCCCTGACTTCGCTCCTGGTACAAATATAAGCTAAAATTGATATAGCTCCTCTTGATAGCACTGAGGACTCAGAAGCATCCAATGGTGAAAGAGTTCTTGAAATCATATATGAAATAAAACGATATAGCTACTTGAGGTAACTGGGCAGTACAAAAAAGTTATAAGGACGAGCAAAAGGGAAAACACCCATGTAAAATAAGAATATATAAGTTGTGTGCAAACAAAAAATAAAGAAAAACTATATGCAAACTACAAAGGTTTTATTAATAGAAACATATTTTTTAAACGCTCTTGTCTGTACCACCCATGCAAAACATACAAATTGAGGTAACATTTTTTACCTAAAATTATTGCGACGCAAGAATAAAGAATTGGGACCAAAATATAGAATAGATTTATTCTAATCTAAAATAAATCGCGTTAAAAATCCGTTAAAGTCTTTATTTCTAAACTACAAAACATTTGTTTTTTATCTATACAATATTGTGTCAAATTGTAATTTTTACAGTTAACTATTACAGTCATAATCAATCACGCAGGAACATTTAGATTATTTGAAAGAATATTAGAAGTATGGGAAGTTGTAATAAAGCGTAATTATAAGGTACAGTTGAATATTCTGTAAAATATTAGTTATAGCTTTAACTCGTAGTTTCACTAACGTAGTCAAAGGAAGTAAAAATCTCTCTTCAGACACAATACCCTGCTACAAAACCGTTGTGATGAAAAAGAAAGACAAACAAACAAACGTACTTTCGAATTTATAACATATATTATTAGGTATCGAATAAAAAAATATCGTATTGAAATAGAATTAACCTATAATTAAATTGCAATATTTATACAATATGTTGATTAATATATGAAAGAGAGCTGATTTTCTATTGTTTTTATATCGATAGGATAATTCTTTGTCTCAAGCAAAGGTCAAAAATTAACCTTTATAATTTTGTTCATAAAAATTCCTTCATAAAAATCATAACAAAGTAAATTGTTTTATAATCATGGGTCCCTAATCTTGTCTAATAAACGCGGAGAGAAAAATTAACAAACAAATTAAGTTTGAAAGGGTTTAACCGTCTCTGTAATCCCTTTATGATACCATCCCTTGGGTTATGACCCTTGCAATCCGTTTTGCTGTATCATTCTATGATTTATTACATTCTGCTACTTATTCCCTTTTGCGTATTTATATTAGCATAGACTGTATTGTTTTTCGATAAAATTCGAGGATATAAATACTTTAGTTATTTAAAATATATGAGTCAATATTCTGGATACATTTAGATTTGTAATTGGATTAAAGATAAAAGTATTTTAATTATTTTCAGATTAATTACATTTAATTCTTTCTATAATACTTCATAAAATGTTCTGTGTCAAATATTATTATATTCTAAAGTGCAGCTTTCAGGACCATTTTAAATTAAAACAAATTCGAAAAAGGAAGTTACCGGTATGAAACATACTGGCCACACACAAAATTAAAAAGAAAATGTGCTACCAACCAGGTTAATACTGTTCCATATTAAAAAAAATATATTCGCATCCGAGGGCGGGGAAGATGAATGCTCGCCGTCTAATTGGAGTCAGTCGTCACCTGGGATTAGAGCCAGTCACTCCATCACTCAGATGGCCGCATTTGTCTACACCTCGGAAGTCGTGCAACTTCCCGTATGATTCAACTTCTGTTTTGAATAATTAATCGCAACAATTTGAATGTGCTTTATTTAGCTGGTAAATGAGATGTTATTTATTTGAATGTTGTAATCTTATTATGTGTTATGTGCAATGTACATATTGTAGCTATTTAAATTATTTAACACGTGGGAGTTTATACATATTTATTACCTACTTAGTCTTAATCTGGTTCAGCAGAGTTTATTTTTAACATATTCAAACGTTTGTACGAAATATACTTTACAATTACCTTATAATATCTGCCTAAAAGTATTTTGTAGATACTTCCCATTAACTATTTAGTAAAAAAAATACACAGCATGCCTATCCATACACGTATATATATATTACAATCAATTACACAAAATACAGTAATACACATATCAATTTTACAAAAAGAACAAATCATTAACGTCTCACTCTTCTAATAAATATACACCAAAATCCAATACCATCTGCATTAACCCAAAAAATACCAATAAACACATAAACAATCGAATAAACCGTGGAACGCAATCAAAAACAACAATCGCTGCATATCACAATTACAGCGGACTGGGCGGGCGAAAAAACAACGGAAAAACCTCATATATATTGCAGGCAACAACGATACCAATTCGCGTTAGTTACTACGCGCTTCAATCCTGTTGCCTCATGGAATATTCAGGAACCGAATGCGATGCAATTGGAAAATCGGTTGCATTTTCGGACATACGTTTGTTGGTACAAAGGAATGCCTTTATGACGCTGCGCTTTAGTACCTCCATGAGATGTAGACGTTATACAAAATTGCCAATGAATATGTTATGTCCGTCTATAAATTTCTTGCGACGAAAACAAGGTTAGTTCTTTAAGAAAACCAATTGTCTGTTAGTAAGGTCTTTTGTGGTTTGTGTTCATTTTAAAATATCATATTGCTATGTAGTTGATAAATAAAATGTACAATGGATATTAATTTTCGACATTATATAAATTAACAATGACTTCCTGGTTCCGCCCTTAGCAAGTCCAATTTTCACTTGACCCATGTTTTACTATTTAAATTTTAGATACAGTATCTAAAAGAGTTCAAATCTTCCAAGCCTATTATAATATAATAAATTATTGTTATTTAAATTACAACGACACCGAAATAATCTTTTCTCTTAGCTCTGCGTCATAATTTATCCAATTTTAACGCACAAAACATACGTACCAATATTTAATATAACTACAGGGCGGATCGACATCCAAATAATAACAAAGATATTAAATCCATTCACGCAAACGAAATTTCGACCTAAAGCAATTTGTGACCGCACGAATCATTATACGCACGACCTCATTAAAATTTTGTCCCGCAGTTGTCATCGCAACCCAGCGTCAGCCTAATTATGTATAATCGCGTATAATTAAATTTAAATACTTCTTTGAAACGTTTCGTCATGTCCGTAGCTGTGTCGCGTGTGATACATATTTTTTGTAATGCGTGAGAAGATCAAGGGTTTGGCTTTTGAAGGGCTTTTCTTCTTAATTTGCTTCAAGTATTAGGTCATCCTAATACTACCGCGTTTTCAAATGACAAGTTTAGATTTTTAAGAAAATAGCACATGGAATACATTTATACTATTAAATATCTTCGTTTGTTTTGATAACTATTAAACAATATAATATGCCTATAGAACAAATTAATTAGCCATAGTATAAAACCACAGAATAACCGCCAATTCCTCTAAAATTAATTACTTCATGTCGCAAACGTGTTTTTGAAAGAATAATAAATAAGGCGAAAGCTTATCAAATGCATCGTTGAATAACATAAAATGAGTATAAATGTCGCCATTGCTAAATTGTATTTCTCTGTAGAAATATGTAATCTTACTAAAGCGTAGCGGTATAATATTTTACGCGTTATATCGCTCGCGGGGTTTCATATATTTTCACGTTTGAAGTATGGCTTCTTTTATAACCTAGCACGTTATGGATTGCTGATAAAATATATCAGCATTGGGCTCAGTTTATGGCCCATAGCAATATATTTTAAGATATTGAGTGCGTTTCTATTGGAATTTGATCGTGCAGGACTGTTAACACGATATTGTGATGTATCTATTTTGTCACTAAAAATTAAATTGAGAAAAATAAGTATTAGAATCATTTGAAAATTATAATTTTAACATATCATGTAGATAATAGATAAACGAACAAAAGTACATACATGGTATAAATAAAATTAAGAAAACATATTATATTAATCCCTTGATGATGAATTCTGTAGGCAAGCGTATACAATATCACCCTTATCAATCACAAAAGCAAAACAAAACACAATCGAATGTTCTAGCACACATACCGTATATTTTGAATACGCTTTGAGCCATAAAAATAAGGTGTTAAGACAATTTCAGCCGCGTATCATCGCGGGCTCATATGATCTCAAATTTTCATAACATCTGCCCTCAGGGGAAATGCGGAGAGAGGTTTTGCGAAAAATGATAACCGTATAGATTGGTATGGATTGCTACATCGATGATTGTGTGGCTGGCGGCTGCATATTGGCTTTATGTGAAATACAAAACATTTTACATATAAATGTACAAATATCACTACATAGTATAAAGTCGCTTTCATCTGTCCCTATGTATGCTTAATTTTTATTAATCTTATGCTTAAACTACGCAACGGATGTTTATGGGGTTTTTTGATAGGTAAAGATATTCAAAATAAAGTTTTATATGTATAACAGTATCTATTAAACTACTCCGAATTTAACGAGTGATAAACCACGGGCATAAGCAAGCGCGTAAAAAACTTATGAAACAGACGTCAAAGTCGCTTGTGTTTCTTTAAATTAATGCGTCACATGTACTTACCGTCTAGTTATCTGGGTTAATACTAGAAAAATCTAATCAAAATCAAAAAACAAATAGTTCGAAAGTGTAATACGATACCTTTTTGAAGTTCTCTCATAAGTTTGTCAACTCATTACTCGTTTAAAACCGTAAGCGAATAAATAAACAATTTATAACATCTCATTACGCTCTGATCATTTCCCAACATCATCATGTTGTTTTATTGGCACAAATGACGCGCGCCATAAATAAATAAACATCTGTACAACACCAATTATGTACAAATAGCTATTAATTATGTTATTAGCTCCGTCGGCGGACTTCAAACGAGTTGTATGCATAAATACATTGGTATTAAGCCGCGTGAGGAATTTTGTAGTTCCTTCCATATTAATACCTCATTTCGTAGTTGTTAAAGAAACTAAAATACCTTAGAAGTTTACGTTAAAAACTTATCTCGAAGCTATAACTAGTTGTCTATGTTTAATCTTTTTGAGATTTTTAAGCAAACTGCTGCTCTTATAGAAATGGTTAAAGATAGAAGCTTAGACTTAGTATTTATAATAATTAAAACGGAGAGAATATTCGGAAGTATAAAAACTTTGTGTGTCGCAGTCGAGCACGCTTCGACACGAATTGGGCCAGCTCGCACCGGGGAAGTACCACACCCACACAGAAGACCGGCGTGAAATAGCATACTGCTGTGTTTCGAAAGAGAAAAAAAGAACCGAAAGTAATAAAAACCTAGTAGGTAACTAATTTTTTAATATGTTTATTTTTATTGTGTCTAATACAAACTGTTCGTTTTTTCTCGAATACCTTCTATTACATGTTAAATACAGACTACTAATAAATCGCCAACGATATTGTTACGGTTGTAAGAAAATCTTGATTGTTCACCTGTGATTTAACATTCGTGCTGTTCTGCTTGCTTCTATTTGTTGTATAAATAGATACATAATTACTTTAAAAATCTATTTAATCGCAGCTTACAACTAACATATCTTGAGTCCTAAATTTTGACAATGTCCAAAACTCGTTTACGCTAGATTTATTGCTTCTATATGCACTATCAATTGTAATGAATACGTTAATAAATGCATTATAGCGATTTTTAAAGCTATTATATGTTTTATTCTCATAGCTTATAAATCAAAAACCTTTTCTCAATCAAAGATGTAATGATGTATGGTTAATGATAAGAACATTCTAGAAGTTCAAAAAAACAAGGGAATTTGTCAGATACTTATCTACTGTATGGATAAAGGTTGTATTCAAGTAGCAATTAGTAGGTTATGCCATCTAACCTAATAAAGACTGAGAGAATATAAAAAATGTTAGCTTTAAAATAATATCAAATCGTTGACAATTAACTGACTTAATGTATTATTTATAGCGTACAAATTTATATTGTTTATAAAACAATCAACCAAATAGCTTTATTCTGAATGCACAATTTGCAAATGTCTTGATAAACGTTTTGGCCTGAATTCTTATGCTTAGTCGCTTGATAATAATTGTGAGGTAAACGAAGGTAAATCGTAGCATTGAATTGAAGACAATTTTATTATATTACTAAATAATTATGTAATTACAAGCAGCTGAACAAAGCGTTTATGTAATTGAGGGAGAACCGCAGTCTTGAAAGATGTTTATTTTTAATTTTGTTTGTTTTTGGTTTGTAGTTATTAATGTTTTCTTATTTGTAATAGTTTGTAGGTTATGAAATTGGTTATTGGTTGTTTATGTAAGAACCAGCGGACGGCTTTGTTGGCGTGGTGACTACTCCGATAAAAGCATGTTTTAATTCCTATGTAAGTAACAACTAACTCATGACTCATTTATTTTTTTCATTAGACTTCTTCTAGAAGCCCTTTTGTCATAACGTAGTTTTACCATTTACGAACCTCACCAGGTGTCTTTGTTACAGCAAAAAAAAGAACGAAGCTTCGTTGTTTTCCAACAGAATTGCTCTTGGAGAACTTCAATCAAAGCAGCCAATTCTTAATATTACTTCCTAGGTACCTGCAGTAATAAGTTTTCATCTTCATAACAAGTTTTATATAAATCCATCAAGCAGGTTGTGCAAATTTTACTTTTTTATTTATTTTTCACAAATATACCTTATCACCTTACCTTCGCGAACATGTAACTCTAGTACACAAATAAATTTAAATTTTTATCTTGTTTATATGAATTTAAAGGATTCAATTTGATTGGATGAAATAATTTTGTCTTTAGGCACCTCTTATGCATCACGGACGGGGTTAATACAATACCTTAGTCTAAAATTTCATTGTTTAGTTTAATAGGTACTATTTGTTGCAAAGCTTTTCGTCGTATCTAAGATTATTTAATTTCACACCCATTTTGTCATTTATGGTCTTATAATAATTGTCATAGCTGAATAATAGTCTTCGTTTCGTAAGTCAATTATTTATATGACTCCAGTAGCTATCAAAGGAAAATCAATATAAATTCGCAAAGGAATGAGATGTTTCACTACGGCAAAAGAATCCTATATCGCTTTCAAGACACAAAAAATCACATCACAAAATCAATCCGTTGCGACATGAAAGGGTCAAACAAACACACTTTTTCATGTATATTAGTGATGATATTATTATCGTGTAATTACTAAATTTAAAACAAAAACCGATAAAAAGATTACGTTATCGCCGTAAGGTACCCCATTAGGGAAATCTGCGGTCGTCCAGTAAGCGGAAATGGTAACTACTGATTACAAGATCGAAACGATTACGATGCCTATTGATTTCCAAACGCTTTTTATGATTATGCGACTATTAGAGGTAAAAATTAATGTTTTTTTTATTCATTAGCGCTGAGATTATTCGTTGAACAACATGAATTGCAAATTTAGAAATTTTGAGATGAATTTTTTTTATTTGAAAGGCTATCAGGAATAGCATTTGGCCACTTTTTAACAGACTAATACAATACATATAACTATGTTATAAATATCATAACATGATACTATATTATATATATTTTAACATGAGAAGAAATAGCGTCTTACACCTTCTATATAATACCTTCACCTAGCTTTCTTATTTCGGAAATAACAAAATTTTAGTCACATGTTAAAACGAATTAAAAACTACAAAATGTATGGTATAAATGATTTGGTCGTTTATTTAGGTTCTTTATAGTAGCAATAAATAAACCAATACATTGTCAGTATGTCATTGTGTTATTGTACATACGTTTTCTACAATTTTATGCACGCAATAATTGTATCAAAATTATTGGATGTACTAAATTGTAGGTTTCCTATGCTCCTTCATTTATAAATGCAGGTTCATCAATGATTAATTAAAGCTTATCAGTTTATATAATGAATTAACCATACAATATTATTATGTATTTGCTTGTTTAATATTCAGGTTATCGGAACAACGTTTTTGTATAAAACCTACAAGATGCAGCCCGCGGATTGCCCGCCTATAGGAAATTGATAGTTATAGCGTGAAATATCGTAATTTATAAAATTTGGAGTGGTTCAAATTCTCATCATAATGAATCTTCACATGGTAATTAGATGTTTTTCTACGGTAAAATCGGTAACTATCCACACACAAAAATCGTATCGTAAAATGGCTCCTACGTAACCCTAAACCAACCATTTAACACTTTCGACCAGTCTAGTCAGCTGACCACAAACGGTGCCTAACTCGAGCGAGTCTGATACGCTCCAGATAATCTAGTCATTTTCCCAACTGTCTGCATTTCCACAGATTATTAAATGACCACGTAAAGGTTGTTGACCTCAGCGGTTTTGTGCTAATTATAAGATTTTTTTTTTTCGTTATTCTAAACATTTTTTAGAACCGGATTCATTTATCATTGTCAACGATCTAACTTTATCTTCTGTTTTAAAATGTTTGGATTATTGATGAAGGTTTATAAATTAAATTTGTGTTAAGCCAATAGATTAACTAATGTGGTATGGTGGTTATATGACCAATTCTTAAATATTTTTTTTCTTTTTGTTAATTAAATTGGTTGACACAAACGGTTGTTAAATCGAAAATTATAAAATATTTATATGCAATGCAGTAGATCATATTGAATATTCATATTTTTTTAAAAAGACAAATAAAAAAAATACGCATAGATATGGATTAATGTTATCCTCAAGAATATGGACATAATAATGTAGAACCTAATAAAGGAAAAAAACATAAAACTAAGAAGTCATTCCACTTAAGACTTGTATACTGATGACGTAAGATCAGCATCAATTTTATGCCTCATGTAATTTTTATAGTATACTTACATTTAAATCTTTATTTTTAATCAGCTAAATAACATTATTTCAATATTTAAAAGGTTTCTATATTCAAATGTCTTACGCAGAGACAGAGGTCGATCAACGAACCACAGATAAAACGAAATTATCAAACCGGACTTCCTTTTTCAAATATCTGTCAAATTATTGGCGCTAAAATGACAAAGGAGTTGGGTTGCCAATTCACAGCTATTGTCTCAATTATAGGCGACGTCCGCACTTCCTCTATTTGTGGCCGTAAAAAATCACGTCGGGAGGTCCATCACGCGCCAGGATGGGCAAAAAATATGGGCTAAATTGCAATGTAACAGATAATTAAGAGTAGGGAAGAATAATTAGGGTTGTAAGTCTAGGTTTTTTTTAAGCATTCACTACGGTACAATGACTAAACTTAAGGAAGTTTATATTCGACAGATATACTTACAAAGATATAAATTTTTTCAGCCTATATCTGTATTCAAAAAAAAGGATTTGGTTCCTAAATATGTAGCCACCTATAACAATTACAATAAAATATGCATTCAACCAACATCGATATTAGGTACGTTTTTGTATATCAAAAGAAATTTCGGCGGCACTTTTGCTCTAAAATGTTTACCCACCCGACACTAATCAGCTACCTATAATCATTTTTTTTAAACTTTAAAAAATGGTCCAATTTGTATTGATGCGACGCTACGCGACAAATTATAGCCTAGGCGTCATGGCAGGTAAAAAATTAAAAAAAAAAAACAAAAGGAATATATAAAAAAATATGCTGTGACACACGCAACGGTGATCGTCCGGACGTTGCCACTTTTTTAATACAACTGCGGATAACATTGTTTTTATATAATCTGTGTTAGCTAAAGATTTACATACAAACTCAAAGTGATTTATTGTTTTGAGATTGCGATTCGAAATTTAAAAGCGTTCCGGATATTTTGCATTTTGGTTTTTTATTACTAATGCTCTTTCGAAAATGAGCATATTATGCATTTGTGAGATGTGAAATGAATATTAACACTACATTTTATCTAATATATTTCTTTTTATGTAAAATATAAAATTGTGCTCCATAAATTCTTATAAAACGTTTAAATGACATTTATATTTTAAAATAGCCATAAAACTTCTTAATGCAATGGATGGTAAAGAAGACAAAAAATCAATCATTATGAATATAGCAAAGTTATCTTATGTATTATCTTACATTACCTACCTTAGTGAGGGCGAGAGAAAATAACAACACAAATTTCAAAACTTTCGATGATAAAAGTTTTGTGAATTTTAGCAAAAATTTGGTTTGCGAATTCTTTGCATCTTATTTAAGTTGTTTTTATGGCATACAAATGCTTGCAAACAGTTTTCTGCAAAAATTTCTTATGCATAGCACAGTAAAAATTTCAAACAACAATAATACTCTTATAAATTATCGAGTGCAGCTAACATACAATATTATTTTAATTTACTTTTAATAAATACGTACCATTTAATCTGTCTTTCACAACTTGATGAGCGAACGCAGCTGCCGCAGCCTGTCTCATAGGGTCCAAAGCGACACCCCAAGCGCCTAACGCTCCCAGTGCCCTATGAGCTGGTACTCTCACTACCCCAGGGTTGCCAGAAAACCCATAACCAGCTCCCAGTCCTAAGCCGGGCCGTAACAACAACCCAGAATTCGTATACAGTCCAGGGTTATGTGCAAAATTTAATGCTATGTTATTGTCTTTTCCATCGTCCTTAACACTCTCGGATTCAGTGTCCTGATCACTCCTATCATCACTCTCGCCGGAGTTCCGGCGCTTTTCTATGTCCTCGAATTGTTTACCTAATAATCTAGATATACTAAACGGCAGATTTACTCGCGGCTGCGTTTCTGTCATATGCTCGTTTGGAGAGTCTCGATATCGGTCGTGATAACTGTGTTCTGAGTCATGGTCCTCAGAACCTATACTCCTATCGCATTGGCCAGACAGTCTGCTGTCAGAATCTACGTTAATCTCCTCCTGGTCATCATCGGAATGTATAGACGACATTTTCGTCGAGTTCAAAACACTGGCACAAAATGTTTACTTCACAAAAAATTAAACATATTCGAATTTCGAACACTTGATTATCTGTGCAAAAACGCGGCTTCGATTCAATTCGCGCGTAAACTAACCACCGCCCGCGAACGTTTCAAAACACAATGTCAGAAAGAATGAGCCAATCAGCTGCCCCACCTCTTCAAACGATAGTTTGTCCGCAACTCAACTATGCTTGTTGAGTGGAACAGTTTCCGACAAAAGCTTAATACGATTTCCAAACATAAAAACTCGTTTGGACTCAGTAACTTTAACAGAATGGCTTGTTTTGTCTCTTTCAGGCTGTCTCTTTCTACTTCACCCCTAGGTTGTAATTAAGCTAAACTGAACTGTACTGCTGTAAGTTTAAGTATAGTTTCAGAAAAAAATTAGCAGAACATAAGCTGTTTTGGTATACACACATCGAACGTAAACACATTGTCGATTATTTGGTAGAGTGGGATCTCTACATTGTACGTAATACCAAATTTTGGTGTGCTAGAGCGAGATGACAATATTTTTGAGTGGGCGTGTCCTGTAACGCGCTGTTTAAATCCAGTTATGGACTTATGGTCTGACAAATGGTGTACATATTAGGGGGGGCAATGTAAGGAACTATTTTTGAATCTTTTAAGACAGTTAAATTATTTACGTTCGGCGGTCGAGTGGGTTATAGACAATGCACTTTATAATAAAATAGGGACCAGGTTTCATGTTATTGAGATAAGTAATAATGTATTGTGGAAGATAACTGTTTTATTGTATTGGTTTTGACAGCCAGAGTGGTAAAGGGCGTTAGATTATGGTTACCGCGATAAACTATGAATAGTCATTGCTTTTACATTAATGCTTAGTGTTTGAAATTATATGCCATGTTTCATTTTATGGATGATTCATTCGCTGGTCTATTTTGGGTCCATTATAGTATTTGTTTCATAAATTGATTTTAATGCATAGGTATCCGAAGATGGAGAAATGCTAATTCATTTTTGATGCTAACAGAAGAACGCCATGAAGACTGCTCCTTTTTTCTAGAATATTCTGTGGTCTTTTCTTTCCTATGAATACAAACTGAATTAAATATTTATAGATGCGACGGTAGAAGCTCAGCGACATCTGTAGGATAAAGTCTTATTGATATGGAAAAGCTCCATAAAATCCACTAATTATGTAATTCCAATATAATCTATGGTAAATGATATTTTTTTATTATGCTGCACTAAATTCAAAAAGAAAGCCCAGAAAGAATTGTTATCTTAAATATTAACCTATCGATTATTTCTACTTTTATTACTTTTAGTACTAGATATTAATTTATATATTCTTCATTGAATACCGTTAATTTACATTGTTTCATTCATTTTTCATTTACTATTAAAGTAATATATATATGATGAGATTACCTCTTTTCGCTTATCTAAGGAACTTTTATTATCGCTCTCTAGCCTCTAGGAGAATGATCTCATAGACACAAAATTACAAAACTAACAGTTCGTCCCGGCTTCGCCTGAGGTACATATATAGCCTATGTCAGCGAAGTTGCAGCTATCTAATGGTGAGAGAATTTATAAAATCAGTCCAGTAATTTTTGAGTTTATCCATTACAAACAAACAAACAATCAAATCTTTCCTCTTTATAATATTAGTATAGATAGCTCCGTTGCGTCGTGACATAAAATACGAACAAACACACTTCCACATTTTTAATAGTAGTATAGTAAGGAAAACATCGTGAAGAAACCGGCATGTCCAATAATCAAAAAGTTCGACGACATGCGACATCTGCCAACCCGCACTTGGCCAGCGTGGTGGATTATGGCCTGAACCCTCATAGGAGGCCTGTGTCCCAGCAGTGGGAACATATATGGGCTGATGATGATGATGATGATAGTAATGAAGGAAGGATTTCTTTCATGAAATCTCATATATTTACTTATACATAACAATTAAATCTCTTCGTCTTGATAAATATGTTGTAATCCTTTATCGGCTAATAGTTAAATTAAATATATTGTTGTAATGTAGTTAACAGGGAAAGCTGTTAGATTACCAATAAACAAATAAATAAAATGTTGAAGTCAAATTAAATCTACTCTCTGTCTTAATATCACTGTCTCTCTATCACCATCTATATTTTTATTTAAGATTATTTTAAATTTTCTGCTCATTTGTGACTAGCTTGCAGAATATGCGGGCAAAAGACCTAAATAGATATTTTAGATCTTACATAAGTCAAATAATTGTCTGCAAGCATACGTACAAACTAGTTGCGCCCCGTT
>NC_052130.1:3643145-3644982 GCF_012273895.1 Zerene cesonia | reverse complement strand
TGTTGTAAAACAAATTGTCTATATTTGAGACGAAAGGTGGAAACAGTTCTCACATTCCGCAAGGGGGGAGGCAAATTGCGCAAGTGCGCGTTCCACCCGCGTACGTCTGTATCCCGTAAGAATATCGGGATAAAAAGTTGCCTATGTGTTATTCCAGTTGTCCAGCTATCTACGTACCAAATTTAATTGCGATCGGTTAAGCAGTTTTTGTGGGAAATTGTAAATAACATACACACATCCTCACACTTTCACATTTATAATATTATTAGTGGGATAGGATAGTAGGATAGGATTGGATAGGATATTCATAGTTTGAATTTGATTTCATTCAAAACAGCCAACCTGCGTCTGATGAATTAATCAATTGTAAAAGGATTGAGTATCTTTTTTACTCGAATTAGTTTCAAGACGCCTATTTATTACAATTTTTTAGTAAATTATTGATTATGAGATTTATATACATTTCGTATTATAAAGCAAGTAGGAAACATCCTGCATTTCTTGATAATTTGTAGATAACTTCACACCATAAACAAACTCACCGATTTTAAATCATCAACATCATTATTATCAACCTTTTAATGTCCACTGCTGGACATATGCCTCTCCTATAGCTCGCCACTGAGCCTGGTCGTTTGCTCTTATCGCCAATTGTTACCAGACCCTACGGATATCTTCACTCCACCAGGGTCCAAGGGCCGTGCTCTTCAGTCTAAGACGATTGTGACGATTTTAAATATTCCAGTATAATTCAAGTTATATAATACGGTTATTGTATTATTTAAATATTTATATCATTTTCCAAATGTTAACTTGAAAAAGCCGTGTATTTTAGTGGTACCTGATACGTAGCTACACAAAATTTTGTAAGAGCCGGTGCAGTCGTTTTATAGGAGTTTGGTTACAAACACCGAGACATGACAAATTTATATAAATTATACTAACTGTTCGTTCCGTCTTCGCTCGTGGTACTTATACATTCTATGTCACTGAGATGATACAGCTTTCTAATAATGAAAATTGTAATCGATCCCGTGGTTTCTGAGTGAAAACGTTACAAACTTACAAAAATACAAATATACAACTTTTTCTATCAGTTTATTTAATAATTTAAAATTACTTGTTTCTATCAGTTTATTTAATAATATGAGGTAATTAATGTATATTAAAAATTTAAAAATTAAATTTGTATCTGACGCTAGTGTGATACACTATTAAGTTCTAAAGACTGTTGTAGTATACAAGGTATGAAACTTAGCAAGCCCTGTAACGATGCGCTTTTTGCTAGTGTTTTGTTTACGTAGGTTTTCAGGAGCATTAAGTTAAAATAAAACAAAACTTTGAACCCCATACAACATTGTTAAGCAATCCGACATCTATCGGTGAATAGTAATATTATTAAACTTTTGCTAAAGCGCCATCTATGGTCGAATAGTTAAACCTTTGTAAAATATTCGGCGCGGAGACCGTATTTCGCATCTAGAAATAAAACAATATTATATTAGAGAACTCTTCTTCTATTTTAACAATGACAGTATTTATAAGTTTTAATACCACTTTATACTTCAAGTGACATAGATCCTTATATCGCGTCATTTCGGTACTGTTAATGAAAATTTTGAAGCATTATTATTATTTTTTTTCAAAGTCCACACAGGAACAAAAAAATTACAAATCTTCTGATTACCGTTTTAAACAACGTTCATGTTGCTTTTTAGTTTTTGGTTTGTGCTTCGCTTTCATTTTGTGAATTACGATTTAGGACTTTGACATTTGGCGTGATATCTGTCACACGTGTTTGGGTTTTCATTTAAGTGTTTTTCGCTATTTTGATAGT